>NW_027526225.1:122178486-122367858 GCF_048455015.1 Haemaphysalis longicornis
ACAGGGACTCCTTTTTTTCTTAGTGTGTAGCAGTGCCGGCAGGCAGGGCTGTCGGCCAGCCCTAGGCGGTGCTTTCGTTCCGCCGTCCACACAGCCCCCACGCGGAGGCGCAGGATTGCCGAACGCTGCTGTCGGGGCAGCCGGGCAGCCCGCACCGGTGGTGGGGCCTCTCCAGCGGCCAGCCATGGGTCCGGGTGCTGTGCCCACACGTGCCGCTGTATAAGCAGGCGGGCGTCGTCTGCCACTGCCTGGGCATCCGTGGCCGAGGGGGTCATCACGTGGGCCTCGGCGGCTAGCTCGTCCGCCCGCTCGTTTCCCTCGAGCCCGATGTGGCCGGGCACCCACTGCAGCCGCAGTGGGTGCCCCTGTCTGCCATCCGCTCCGCCTTCTCGCGCATGCCCCGAACCAGAGGGGAGTGCGGGTCGCCCTCCCGGATGCGCAGCAGAGCCACCCCGGGAGTCGCACAGCAGGGCGCAGTGCTCGGGTGCGGGCTCCAGCTCCAGCAGCAGGTCCAGGCCCAGCTGGACCCCCACAAGCTCTGCCGTGGCCGAGGATGCGGCGTAGTGCAGCCGGGCCTGCCGGCTGGCCTCTCCCAGCACGGCGGCCGCTGTAGCCAAGCCCTGCCGATGCCGCACAGAGCCATCCGAATAGGCTAGGGTGTGGCCCTCCAGGTCTTTCCAGACGACGGCCCGGGCCAGCTGCAGCAGCCCGCATTGAGGCGTGCGCCGCTTGCTGCGCAGGCCCAGAATCTCCAGGTGCAACTCGGCCGCCAGGTCCGGAGGGTGGCTGGAGGGCCCCATGTCTATGGCGCCTACCACCTGCTCGGCTCGTACCGGACCAGCATGCGCCCCATGCGTGAGTGCCGGTGGGTGCGCAGCCGCTGCAGCAGGGGTCCTCCCCCCTCGGCTCGGCGCAGCCGGTCGATGTGGCCCAGGGCCAGCTGCTCGGCCGTCATCTCCAGCGTCCACACCCCTGCCTCAGCCAGCATCCTGTCGCACTGCGAGTTTCGGGGCAGGCCCAGGCAGGCGCGGACGCCCTTCCGATGGTCGCCCTCCAGCTGCCGCCAGTTGGGTCTCCGCAGGGTGACCAGCGGCAGCGCGTACATCAGTAGTCCCACTGCCGAGGCGCTGTACATCCGCCGGGCTGTCTGCTGGGAGCAGCCTTTGTCTCGGGTGACTATCTTCCACACGGCCGAGGTGGCGAGCTGTGCCCTGGCACGGAGCTCATTGGCAGCCTGGCGGAAGTCCACCCTGTGGTCCAGGGTGATCCCCAGGTAGCGCACCCTGGTCTTCCACTCGAGCTCCGCGCCATCTATTTGGAGTTTCCTCGTCCGTCCGCGGGCGGCTGCACTCGGGTGTACCAGCATGGCCTCTGTCTTTGCAGCTGACAGCTGCAGGCCAGAGAGGGAGGAGCAAGAGGAAGACGAAGCATGTCGGCCGCCCACCGTTGTTCGGTGGTGCGTCGGTATAATTTACGCTGTTCCTGCTAACTTGACCATCACCAAATTTTTCTCAGTTAGTCCTGCTACGTTCCCACTTCTTCCTGCGAAATGTCAAGCTAATTGGTCCAGTCGCTGACTCTCACCTCTTCACCTCCGGTCGGCACGGTCCCGCCGCGTTAGACCATGGCTACTGCTACGGTGACGGACAACCTACCACCAACTGAACAGCACCTGAAGGATGTACGTAAGCGCAAGTTCAGTGATCAGATTTCCGATGGCTCCCGCAGCCCTTCTAAAACGCCGCATTTAGCGTCGATAGCATCGGAGGACAACGGTGATGGTGGCGCATGGACGACTGTTGTTCACCGCCGCTGCAAGCCGCCGCGCCATACAGCAGAAGCTTGCACTCGTATGTCAAAAGAGAAATTTGTGGTGCTGCTTCGTCCTAAAAACAACGCCAGCATCTCCGCTATGTCGCGACGTGGGCTGGCAGCGGTCATAGCCAAAGTAGCACCGCATGCTTCATTGAACGTGCTCACATCGACTCGCGTTGATCTTCGACGCAACTCCGCGACAGTCACGTTATACAATCAGACTCATGCGAAAAACCTGTGTGGAATGTCTTCGATGACCATTGATGGCCGCACAATTGAGTTCGACGCACAGCTTCTCACGTCACACGGCTGCTCGCGCGGAGTGATCCGGGTGGACCCGAATGACGCAGATGAGGACCTGCGCAATAATACAACTTGTGAATCGGCAAACATTCTCCACATCAAACGCTTGGGTAGGACCGACTATGCTCTGGTCACATTTGACACCAGCCATCCACCTAAGATTGTGAGAAATTATTTCGAATTATGTCCTGTGAAACCGTATGTGCCCCGAACGTTGGTTTGTTACCGATGTCACAAGGATGGGCACCTCCAGAAACACTGTCCAAATGCGGCTGTCTGCGCAACCTGCGGAAGAGGTCATAAAAACGAGGCCTGCTTAAACGCGACGCCTTATTGCAATTGATGCCATGCGGAAGGGCACACAGCACGTGATCCTGTATGCCCAACAAAGGCTAAAAGGTTACAGCAAGTGCGGGAGCGCATAGAGCACAACGTGCGTAAGCGTGCAAGAGACTCCAAGGCAAGAAAAAATACATACGGCACCACCCGACCTTGCTAATAACATTGCTTTTCCGTCGCTAGAGAGCAAAATAAAACCGACAGCACTGGTGCAGGGAAGAATACAACCTGTCTGTGAGACCGAGGTAATGACTGAATCTTCTACTGAAATGTCTGACCAGTCGGCAGCATCTACGTCGACCACAGCTTCGAGGAAACAGGTTTCTCGGCCCAACAGGTTGCCACGCCGGTCCAGGCAACCACACATGCCAGACAGCATCAACATACTGCGGCAAGAGATCGCCTCCCAGCGACGCCATCTATAATCCCTTCAGAAGCAACTTCAGAAGCAACTTGACCTAGCCCTTGCTGACGAGAAGATGGAGAACGAAGACCAAACGAGCCAGTCGTTACAGGAATGCTCACCCTCTCGAACACAGACGCCACACTGTGCCGCAGCCTCAGGATTTTCGTGCATTGACCTTCCCACGCTGGTGAGATCCATATTACGGGAACTTATACCGTATCTGAAGGCAAAAGAAGTTACTGCTATTGAAACAGAGCAAAGCTCGAAGTTACATAGCGGGGAGAACAACCATGTCCAACAGCAATAAACTGTTGCTACTGCAATGGAACTGTCGTGGAATCCGCGCGGCGGCACCCGAATTAAATGAGCGCATCAAGAGCATGGATACGAAACCATTGGGGGTTTTGCTCCAAGAAACACAGGGAACCGGCCCCAGTTTGTACGGCTACAGAGCGTACACGGCACCCAGTATTACACGTTCATCCCGGTCAGACCCACCACAAACTGTCGTCGAATGCCAAACAATCATTTACGTTTTAAAGACAGTAGCCCACTGCCAGATACCAACTGCCGCTTTTGGTACAGACACCCAAGAGGTGGTGGCTCTTCGGTGCCGTGTTGGGCGCCGAAGCTTCACGGTTGCCTCCACATACGTGCGCCCCCGCACTGCCCAACATGCTTCCACTAGGGTCAACTTCTCCTGGATGCGGCGCCTTCGCGCGTTTTACCCTCATGACGCAGCGGTATTCGCTGGAGATTTCACTGCAGAGCACAAGGCCTGGGGGTATCAAATTTCGCGCAGTCGAGGATTGCAACTTCTGGAAGAGGCTGACCAGGCAGAGCTACAACTTGTAAACGACCTTAGTCTGGCAATTCGACGAAGGCAGAACCCTGCACAGCGTGATACCGTTCCAGGCTTGACATGGGCAACAACCAATGCTGTGGCCACCTGGTCTCGCGAGCCGACACCGTGGAGCAGCGACCATTACCCCATCTGGATCCAGCTCTCTGGTATAGACAAGAAGTGTCGGAAACACGTGCTCTACACGAACTGGCAGCGTTTCAGAGACCTACTTATCCAGCCGACGGAACACGACGGACCAGACAAACCCTGCCCAGAATTAATAGATCGCATTCTGGGGGCGGCGAAAGCCGCTACCAGCATTTCAGAGGTTGAAGGAGACTCCCCACCACCGGATCGTCACCTGGTCAACCTTTGGAAGCACAGGGATGAACTGGAGGACATGTACATTGCCGGTGGCCGCACGTACTACGACTTGGTGAAAATACGGCAACAAACTGCGAAGATTCGCCGTCATGCAAAACTACTCGCTCGCCAGCGCTGGGAAGAGTATTGTGAAACGTTTTCACGCCATACAGGAGCAGGAAAGCTTTGGTCAACGTTCCGGTCTCTTTGTGGACGCGGTAAGCTCCAAGGAACGGTGCAGGCGGTGATGCTCCGCACCGGGATGGATCAGGAGCACTTCGAAAGGGAATCGGCTTCTATCTTTTTCCCGCAACCAGTAACCCTGCCTCCTCCAGATATATATGCCCCTCTCGAGGTGGACGAATCACAGCCTATCGAGTCTTTGTTCACTATTGCCGAACTTACGGCGGCTTTGGAGCAAATCAATGTTCGTAGTGCACCTGGAAAGTATGGCGTCACATGGACAATGCTTCGGAACCTTCCCGCGCCTTTACGGGGAGAGCTTCTTGAGAAGATAAACGAAATCTGGATCAGCGGACAGGTTCCGGCAGCTCTAAAACATGCTGTAATAGCTCCCATTCCAAAACCAGGGAAAGATCCGTCAGATATGGCCAATCTTCGACCTATCTCACTTACGTCTACCCTCTGTAAGCTAATAGAACGGATGGCAGTGACCAGACTGAATCACCACCTCGAGAAGGAAGCTGAGTATTTCCACCCCTGTCAAACTGGGTTCCGGCAGAATCTGGGGACGCATAATTCCCTGTTTCTCTTGCGGCGTGTTCTACGGAAAAGAAATCACAAGCGCCCGCACGTCATGGTTGCGTTGGATCTCCGCAAAGCTTATGACACCGTCACTCACGTAGCTGTTCTTGAAGCACTGGCGGACGCCTACCCGGGCAAGAGACTGAACAATTTTGTTCGGAGTTTCCTGGCTAACCGGACTTTTGAAATCCGCTCTGGACGCCACGACACTCTACACTTTGACAACCGTTCAGGAGTTCCACAGGGGGCCATCCTATCTCCAACTCTGTTCAATTTGGTCATGACTAAGCTTGTGCGAGGGGTTGCAGCTATCCCCGGCGTCCACGTCACGGCATATGCCGATGATGTCACTATATGGACCGAAGCTGCGGATCATTCCTCAACAGAAAGCGCTGTGCGTAGTCTGCAACAAGCTCTTGATACGTTCACCAGTCTCCTTCCCGCTACTGGAATGGAGGTTTCCTTGGCAAAAAGCAACTTTATTATAATTAGAGGTAGACCAGAAGAGCGAGCCCTAGTTGCTCTCACCATGGGAGGTCAGACACTTCAGCGGGCTTCAGAACGGTGGATCAGAGTGTTGGGCGTTCCAATCCACGAGTCCGGAGGAGCTTCAGAATGGCTTCGACAGTTTAAGGCGCAATGGACTCCTCTACTAAGCTTAATCCGAAGAATTTCTCATACCTTCGGTGGAGCGTCCCAGAACATCGCCCGCCGACTAGTTCAAGCCATTCTGGTGAGCAAAGCCTGCTACGGGGCTCTGTGCTTCCGTCTCACGAAACGTGAGACGGAACAGCTCGAGACGCTTTACAGGGCAGCCCTTCGTGTCATCACGGGGCTTCCCCGACACACGTAGGTCACTGAACTCTACCGCTATGCTGGCCTTCCTACTCTCGAAGAAACGGTCCTTGCCCGGTCCCGAGGAGTCTCGGATCGCCACGAGCTCACACAGGAGGGCGCCGATTACAAACCGCTGATGGCCAAATTGCACCGGCGGCCACGCCGCTTATCAAGAAGCATATCCCGCCGTGGGAGGACACGCTTGTTACAGCGCTACAACCTGCACCCTCTAAAACACAGCGTCGGAGGCACACGTCGCAGCGGACCTCGCTGGTTGTAGCCGGTGCAACTTCTCGGAGCAGTTCAACACTCGAGATAGCTGTGGACGCGTCTTTGCGGGCCGATTCCTGTATGGCGGCAGTTGCCAGTAGCCACTGTGTCCAACTACGATGAACTCCAAAGCATTCGACTAATTTCGCTGGACGCCGACCCCGATATAACGGAACTTGAGCTTTTTGCCATAGAGGAAGGTATTCACCTTGCACGCCAGGTTGTCACCGACCATCCAGAACGGCGTTACGACCGGGTGGAAATATTGACTGACTGCACTGAGGCACTGAAATGCCTTATTAATCCACCCAGGCAAAACAGCACCGCCCACGCTATCAAGCAGAAATGCGAGGAACTTAGGGCTGACTCTGGAGTACTGGTAACGGTACGCTGGATTCCTGCCCATCAAGGGCACCCAGGAAACGAGACGGCTCATGAACTTGCGAGCGAGGCTTTTTTACACCGTTCCCATTTCATGCTGCCTGTAAGACCATATACGCTGTTTACAGATCCAGATGTGGAGCGCCGCCGTCGCCGTAATCGAAGGAGGTAGGAATTGGCCACTACTATTCCCCCATGTGACGACCCCACACCCCCTGGTCTACCCCGAGGTGCTCAGGTGTTCCTCAACCGGGCGCGGTCGGGGTACGCATATACAGATGACGTGGTTTCTCGATGGCGGAATTACGCTCCCCAACCTACATCCCACGATGAAAACCTCTCTAACAGTGGTTCCGCTGCAACGTTTCCTAGACCAGTCCGTTGCTTTGCCTGCAACACAGAAGTGACCCCCACAATCCGCCATCTCGTCTGGGAGTGCGGGGCATTCGATCGGCTTCACGCCAAATATCGTCCCGCCTGGGTCCTCTCCTATGAGGACTGGATCAGGCCACGTGATCGACACCAAGCTACGTTGGCTGCGTTGTGGCACTTCGTTTGCGAGGCAGCCATGGCCGGACATTATTAACCCCCTCCCTTAAGCCTGCGGCCTCGAGCCATCCAAATAAAAACATTTGTCTGTCTGTCTGTCTGCAGGCCAACACCTTCGAGCTTGTACCGCACCGCATCCATGGCTGCCTGCAGCTGTTGCACGACCGCCTTGCCGTCTCCTTTCGGTCCCAGCACCCACAGCACAGGGCAATGTCGTCGGCATACACCGACATGTGTACCTTATGCACCCCTCCTCTGGGTAGGCAGCCTGGCAGGGCTGCCATCACCAGGTTGAAGAGGAAGGGGCTCCTGCTTCTTAACTCGATAGAAGCCTCCATACAGTTCACTGCAGAATATGAGTGTGACAGCAGCCTTCCTTTCCTCGATGTCCAGCTGAGGCGTACCGGAACAAGTCTTTCGTTTGCTGTGCACAGGAAGGCAACGCATACCGGACATTACCTGAATTTTAATTCGTGCCACCCAGCCTCTCACAAGCAATACGTCGTTTCTTCTCTTGTGACGCGGGCAACACGTATTTGCTGAAGTGACGACGAAAGGAGGAAAGAACTTGAAACCATACATCAAGAATTACTGACGAACAGGTACCCGGAGAAATTTATTAAGAATGCCGAAGACCGTGTTCTCAATCCCAGGCCATCCCAGGGCAAGTCATATCGAAGACGCGCCGGCATCCCATACGTTCCTGGGGTGAGCGAAGCTTTAAACCGTATCTTTTCAACGTATGACCTTCGCGTTGCCCACATGCCGTCCAACAAGCTGAGGAATCAGCTCGTGAACGTGAAAGATCGCTTGGACAGCAAGAGATACCCCGGTGTTGTCTACAAGATACCATGCGCAGACTGTAGCTGCAGTTACATCGGCGAAACTGGCAACTTCAGAAGGAGATTAAAGGAACACCAAAGGGACGTGGGCAGCAACAAGAAAGCGTCGAATGCCCTGGCCGAGCATGCCGATGATCACGGTCATTCCATCGACTGGGATAACGCCGCTATAATAGCAAAGAAAAAGAACCCAGCCACGAGATTACTTTTGGAATCCGTGTTCATTCAAAAGACCAAGGACACTATTGCCGCGAACCATACATTGGGTTTATTTGTGTTTTGCTTTTACCGCCCGGCTGCGCCGGTCTGTGTTATCTCTGCGCCAAGGGAAGCGCGAGTTCCATTCTTTCTTTCTGTGCCGCATGTGTTATCTGTCGTGATAGGGAGAGCATTCCGATCTAACGTGAACAGCCCAGAATAATCTTCTTGGATCTACTGTGTTCTCGATGTGAATCGACGTTTCGGGAACCACGCGCGCCGAAAGATAAAAAGCCTGCAGTGCGGACGCCGGGGCATTCGATTCTGCGACGCTCGCCGACGCACGTACGCCACTTTGTTGACCGCTGCTTCGCCGCCTCTGTATTCTTTTCAGTTGTTAGGGGAGCACAAGTTCGCTCCAATAAACTTGTTTCTTTTCTAAACAACTGCGTCGTCCTTGGCTTCGTGACACTATCAATAGGACAGATGGCAATCTGCCGGCAAGCTACACCCGTTCATTACGTCACATTTTAGAATAAGAAGCGACTTACGGATCTTGCTTGCTTAGTGTGATCAAGGAACCCGTACAGGTTCCGAAACGTCTGTGTTTTTCGCCTTGACTTGGTCAGTGACCGCATTTCGTGCTCATCATGATACCTGACCAGACGAACTTTCGTCGAACTCTTGACTACAAAAAAAGCTAATCTAGTACGCCGTGAACTTGAATGAACTTGTACGCCGTGGCTCGTAGCAAGCTCGATCTTTCCAGACTATGGCTTTGAGCCTTCAATAAAAGCATAAGCAGAAACAAATCATGAACCCTCGATCTCTGAAATTCAGTTTACAACGGCAATCTCAATCGCTTTCACTGGTAGCATGACGCACTCTTGCATTTGTGGGATGCCCTAAAATGGTAACACCACCTACCTCACCCGACATTCTTTCTAAGAGCTTACGATATTTTTTGTGTGTTCGAAAGGCAACATAAAATTACTAAATTTTGATCAGCGCAGAGATATAAATTTAACCGCTCTAACGGGTCGTTTAAATGAAATTTCAGTGACTCTGAAGGAAGGTTTGATGAATAACGGTGTCGGATCATTTATTTCCGGCTTTCGACGCAAGTGAACTTGCGAATTGAATTGTCAACGCACGCAGTACAAGCAACATCTCATCTTTAGCTAGGTTTTCGCAAAGTGACAAGCAGGTTTACAGTGTGCGAACCAAGCTTCTGGGACCTCACAGTGAGCCCAAGTTTTCTGTTACGGCTGCTCTGTTGACCATTTGTGTTCCTTTTAAAATCTAACAGGTGCCTGCAACAGCGAGATGTGTTTGCATTCTTGCGTATAAGGTCGCTTACGAGCCCTAAAGATGGTAGATGAAGTTGCGCTATTGCAGATGTAGTAAAAAGTTTCCTTTTTATTTCTCGTTGCTAATCAGCGCAACGGGTTCCCGGTAACTACTTTGTTCTGTAAACTGAACATCGCCTTTGTCTTGGCCTTTAATTCTTTAGGATTGGTTAAAAAGATGCAAGGATAAACGTTTTCTGTGCATTTCGTTTTTTTTTTTGGGGGGGGGGGGTGCTAACGTTGCAAGAGCAGCGAGAATAGAAAGCATGTAACACGAAAAGCCAAACGTTGGTTATCAGTATTACTTACAATCAAAAGTACGCTAGGCGAGGTGTTCTGTAGCGGGGAAAAAGCAGTACTTCAACACGTATTTTCAAAACTGATTAACGCTCCTTTAGTCCGAGATTGTCCAGAAATTGTGGCTCGCCTTTTTCAAAATTGTATTGAAAGCAAGCATTGTGTGAAAAAATTAAAAAAAGAAAAACACCAGCGAGCCATGGCAAACACCCCACATGTGGGCAACAACCTGCATTATATTACGCAATTTTTCCTCTTTCTTTGAACTTCGGTCTACCTTAAGAGGTTAAGACGTGACCATATTAGGCATTTGGTTATGCTGAGTGAGACACATTCCATACGTCAGTGTCGGGGTCCAAGTCCGGAAGGTCAGGGCACGGGGCGTGGGCAGTGTAATTGTTTTTGTTAGTTTCTTCCTTCTATAAGGAAACAGCGTAATTTTACAAGGGTGTGGCAAATACACGCGTATGCACAGGTCTTGTCGCTTCTTACCAGTTTCGCGTACTAAACTTTTATCCTTTAAATAATCACCACGCCACCTTCAAAAAGCACCCTTCGACCTTTCCGAAACGGCAGACGGCTGCACTGAAAAGTGCAATGTGTGGAAGGAATGTTTATAACACGTTTCACACTCAAGCGGTGACCACGGCGAAGATGTTTCGTGGAATTAAACCAGCGCATTAACCCGCAACGGCCTCTGATTATTGCGTTTCTAGGGGAAATGAGCAAGCAGAGGTAACTATGTCATTGACCCGCCGCGGTGGCTCAGTGGCTAAGGCGTTGCGCTGCTGAGCACGAGGTCGCGGGTTCGATTCCCGGCCGCGGCGGCCGCTTTTCTGATGGAGGCGAAAGGCAAAAACGCCCGTGTATACGAGATTTCGGCGCACGTTAAAGATCCCCAGGTGGTCAAAATTAATCCGGAGCCCTCCACTACGGCGCGCCTCATCGCCTGTGTAGCGTCGGCGCGTTAAACCGTACAATCAAAATCAAAAAATCAAAACTATGTCATTGCTTACTGTCCAACGAGTACACTAATTGGTTGTTTTGTCGTGTGCAGCACGCGTCTTGCGCCGCGCGCAAAGTGAACAAGCAGACGACCCGAGAAGCGGGTCGTCCCGCCGCCGCCAGGGGCCGACTGTGTTCGCGCTCGGGGCGAATAGTACCTTCCAAGCTTGTGTAGGAGTACTTTCGAGCCTCTACCCTTGGAAATGACGATTTAAGCGATAACACAGCACGAAGATGGTCAATAGCAGCCCTTGATAATCTTATTTCTTGTTAGTCTATTAGCTTACCGCAGCCAGTTTTATCACTTATTTTCGCGTTCGCATTTAAGGGTATAATCGAAACGTTCGTGGTGATGCATTTACTGTTATTTAAACATCATTTAAACATTGTTATATAAGCCGCAAGTTTTGTCGTAAAATATCATAACTAGGACCTCTCAGTGCTCACACTATGCGTTCCGCCTACTTTCACGCCGCCCTCGTATGATAAAGGGGCATTAATAGTGTGCTTTTATTACTCTAGAGTGGTCCTGATGCGCCGTAGCACGCGGTCCCTCCTGGTGCGTGCTTAAGGGACCCTGCAACGCCTTTTCCAACACTTTTCGAAATCTTCAATGCTTGTAGAACGTAGTCAACGAACACATCCTGTAATTACATGAGTGGGTTCGCAAATGACCTCAGCCAAAAATTAATGCTCTAGGCCCACCAGATAACTTTGAAATTGGCTTAAAACATTTTTTTCTTTCTCGATCTTGGCGCTCTTCGACCGCAGGAATCACGTTATTACAGCTGTGTCGAGGCTATTGGCCGGCTCTCATTCAATTGCAGTCACTTTAAAACGAAGGCCCCATCAGCAAATCAGGAACGCAAGGCGTGTCTGCTGCGGTGACCAAATCACGGAGTGCCGCTCCGTGCTGGCGATAACTATAGCTTTCGCAGTGCTTCCGAACGCGAAGAAAAGAGTGAAAGCATTTATCGGAAGGGTTTCAGAGTCCCTGAAACACAGGCGCTGCCGTATGTCTCTGCCGGGCGCACTGCCCAGCCTCCCTCGTGGTCGGGTACAATTACGAAATCGAGTATCCCGCTTAGATATGAAGCTTCGGCGGCCTTCATTTTTTTGTTTACCTTTTTCGCAGAGGAGCATTTGATTTAGTACCTTTCGTGAGTTTGAGTGTTTGATACGACCTGCCACATATCATTAACTAATAAGGAGGGCGTGTGCAGGTGTGCTGTGTCATTTGTACCTTTTGGCAGGGACAGCGGAACGTTAACCACGGACTGAGGACCGCTACGTTTGGGTGCAAATTAAGATCGAAGTTGCCCCTGCGCCTCACCAAAGCGCGGTGCACAAACTGCCTTACTCAAGTATCTTGAACGGGACCCGAGTCGTTCCCGTGATTTTCAGACTTACAGTTGCTGAGAAATTACTTCAAAGACGAGAAGCACGCTACGAATGCAAAAAAGCAGATGGTGTCTCCAGTTAGGCACACTCTCTTTTTGAAACTTAAGCGCACGTTGATGCCCAGGTCTGTCATGTTGGCAGATTGGTACACTACTCGAGCTATCGCCATTGTTAACTTGTACTCGAGTACAGATGCAAAACAGTGGCTTCCATTTGGGCGAGAGATGCATGGCCTGCCCCTTCTGTGGTGTTTGGATACCTAGTACTGGAAGAATGGGAGATAAAGAAGAACGCAAAGGAAAAGAACAAGAGCACTGCCATTGCGCCCTACTCAAGTGGAATAGAGGTTAAAAGGAACCAACATGTCAACTAACACTGGGTTGTACTGCTGACAGGCCCATCGTTAGTACATATTTGCTGTCATCCTTTTCTTACTTTTACGCGCACGTGCTAGGAGAAAGGTCCATTGTTGCCTTCCCGATTCTCTCGTGCGCCAGCCTCACATTCCCGCGTTGACAGTGAAGTCAGCGCCAACCAAAGGCAACCAGAGAGAGAAAGCGTGAAAAAAAAACAACAGCTTTGTTTACTTCTCAATGCAGGTGCCCAAAAGATACAGCAGGAAATTCTCCCGAGTGGGTGGGCAGCATTCCAATAAAAGAGCTCTGCTTACAATAGGCAAACAGTGACGACGTGAAGAGCTGGAATACAGGGTAAGAATTCGAAGAAATCGATTCCGGTAAGTAAGGAATCGATGCCAGCACGACCTGTCCTCTCAAAAAGTAGCATATTTTGCTTCCTCCTTTACAAGTTTATTCAGGTGCTGTCATTGTGAGTGGTAAAATCTGGCGAGTGGTGGTGTCCCTACCAGAGCATCGTCACCGATTCCCAGTAAGCGTGCCTGGCGCCCCTCAGGCTCTCCCTATTCGTCGGACTCTTGGCCTTGCTGGGAATGAAGCGACGCACGCTACCCGTAACCTGCCACTCTCCCCTTCAAGACTAGACACCGCCGTATGTTCGGACTCTGCTAGCATCAATCCGACACCACTCGGCTAAATACTGTATAGCTATATACTTTCCCCCTACAGAAACAGCAGTAGTGCATACCCAGTCATTTGGTGTTTTCACAAAGAGCAGAATTTAAAACAAATCGGCACAAAACATTTACGGGTATAATTCACATTGCCTTTTAAACCACAAAAGCTGCGAAGCATTTGTTGAAGGCGCCCATAAAAAATTAAAGCCGTTCCACTCAATGTGAAGGCTGCTGGAAGTGCAGAGCAGTGATTCGCCATAATGGGCTGTACCGCCGTTATCCGCTTACTACTCCATGTAATTCGAATTTCCCGCCTTCGCAGTGCTCGCGCGCCCCCTGCGTGAAACTGCGCCAGCGGGAGTTCTGTTCTCTTTGTTCTTTTATCCCCGCACGTGGCGGCGTTGCCCTGCCACATTTTGCGTTTAGTAAAAACCAACCCAACGGGCGTCCTTAACTAAAAGAATGCGGGCGCTGCCGGTTAATTACGTATATTTTTCCTCAAATGTACTTATACTTTCCTTTGCGCTAAACAATGGGAAGATGTATGACAAGCGCCAGCGTTTCACGAGTTTCGAACGCTTACGACTATATAAACCACTTGGCTTTCAACGCCTCTGGGATGCGCCGCGAACAACAGCGTTACACCGGGACGATGCCTGGGTGCTCTATATACTTGGGTCGAGCGAGTGAGCCAGGACGACAAGGAGAGCGCCTAAAGTGCTCTGCACTTAATGAATCTGCGTGATGCGTGTTCGAGGAATTGCGTGCGGAATGTTTGAAAGCTTTGAACAGATGAAAAAAAATTATACACTACAAGTAATTATTGCTAGGAACGGAGATAGAGAACACGGACTGTTGCTAGCGAAATGGGTGCTTATTCGCTGCGCAACATATTTATGTTTGCGGAAAACCTGGGAAAGCCACCTTGTAACGTCGTCAATGCGTAATGTCTTGAAGCCTGTAGAAGTTGAAACTGATATTTCTTAGTATTTTATATAAGACAGCTGTTTTGCTATAGCGATTAGTGAACGTTGGGAATAAATATGTCAGTCGCAAGAAGAAACTACCTCAACAGATGTCAGAGATTTTAGGAGATATAACTAATGAACACTATGTTCTAACAAAATTTAACGGACCCTACGCTATGTACTTTCCCGCAGTGCTTGCTTATTGATTGCTCGAGTTCCAAATTTCTTTCCGATATGCGGCTAAGCGTGGTACTGAGTCTAGCCCAAGACAAACCGTGTGTTATGGCTGATTTTGACAAATACTTACAGCGCGTAACAACACGGCCGACAAGAAGAAGGAAACAACACGAGCGCTCGTGTTGTTTGGTTCTTCCTTTCGCCGTTGTTGTTCTGCGTTGTAAACGTTTGTCATGTATAACAACAAGCTCGAGTGCTTCTAATACCCCTGCCACATGGCAAATTTAATGTCATTCCCACCGAGTGCCATTCGTCCAAAATGACATTTGTTTTCTGCCACACGAGAAAATGTAATGACATTCGATCAAAACGACTTTAGGGGCCGAATGAGTTTGCGGAACCCATTCGACTGCGTTCTGCCACAAATTTGTTATCTCGACACCAGATACTCAGTGGGAATGCCCACCGAGAAAAGATTACTTGAGCATCAGTAGCATTACAATATTTTACATGCGTATAATTTTAAGTGATTTATTTATTTATATGAAACAAGCCGAGTATAGTTGTAAAAAAAAAACGGCTAGTCCCGCCAGCAGGCCAGCCTCCGCCTATATGGTGGGCACCAGCGACCATGTTTGTTGATATGTTCCATGCTGCTGCGACGGCAGTGGGCGACACTGAAGTGCCACTTGTCGGAGTTGCTGCTTCAAAGTTCTCGCGAATATTGAAGAGCTTGCTAAATATTTTCTCTGCGCAAGTTTTTACCCATCGAAACTGTCATCATGTGCTAATGACATTAATTTTGGCCGTGTAGCAGCCCGTCAAGAAAATGGCTTTAACTCGAGTAAATAAAATTGGATGGGAATAACATTAAATTTACCGCGTGGCAGGGGTATAAGTGACTGAATTTGATTTTTCCTAATTTATTCACCTATATGTATTGTCAAAAACGCTGGGTATTTCTGCAATAACCGGATAATCAGCCATGCCGCTATGGTGCGTACTCTACCGAAAGGGTTCCGTGACACCAACGAAGCCACCACGTGGTATTTGCTACGATCCCGATCAAAAGCAGTGAAATGAGCGGCTGATTTACGACAAGAGAGGCACAATCTAGCCGGACAATTTACTTTGGGCTGTTGGGAAGTTGCTATCCCACTGTTGCCTCCAAGGTTGGGAAATGACGATCCCACCGCTGCCACCACTGTTGGGAATGACCATCCCACCGCTGGCACCACTGTTGGGAAATGACGATCCCAGGGCCGTTGCCAAGGTTGTGACTCGCATCCAGCTCGTCACCGATGGTGGGAATCAGCCATCCCGCCGCTGTCACCGCTGTTGGGACTGGCCATCCGAGCGCAGTCAGAGGTGTAGCGACGTTGCCTTGCTCCGTCCGCTATCGACGCGGCGCAGAGCCGAGCGAAGAAGTTCTCGAGCCGACGAAAACTTAAAGTAACATTTATATACAGTATTTACAGGGTAAGCAAACGTTACATAACTCGCACAAAGGCGACAGCACCCTTTTCACTCGGTGCTTCCGAAGAGACTGGTGCCGGAGAGCAGCCGCCGAGGAAAGCCGACGATGAGAGCCTCCGAGCTTCTTTTATAGCCCGGGAAGTTCGTTGTGGCCCCGAGAAGTTTGAAAAGCTCCAATCAGGGCTCTCGCTGCCTGAAGTTTGAATTCCGACGAATGGTAGCGAAGCGGTGAGTCAGCTGCGCCGCCGATGGGGAAAGGGAGAGCGATGCCGCCGCCGTCTCCGTGACCTCGCCTCCGGGCGTAGCGACATGCCCTTGTTTGGGTCGTTCTCCGCTGAGGGATTCGGCCGCGCCGCAGAGTTTCGAGATGCAGGAGTCGGCCGCGCCGCAGCGACAAAGGGAGAGGCGTGACTCAGCCTCGCTGTCGGCGCGTCGCCTCGTGCAACGCCTTTGGGCCAGGCGCTCTGGCACAACAGCACCCCCGCCGCCAGACAATGCGCCGTGAAGACGAGCTGCCTCCACGTGGCTCGGATGCTGGGCGCGCTCGTTCGCCAGGCTCATCCAGGTGCACCTCCAGTGCCCCAGGAAAAGGGCGACTCCACCAGGTCCCTCTCCATGAACGGGTACCGCCTGCCAGGTCTGGATCACCGGTACCTCGCCGTGCTGCCCAGGTGTCTCGACCAGCTTCGTCCGGCTCTTCCGGTCTGTCCTCAGCACCGGTTGCTCATCGTTCTGGAGCTTGCAAAGAACCGACCGACAACAGGCAACACCCAGCGCAAGCAAGCACCCTCTGTCCTCCGTCAGAACACCAGACTCTAAAGCGTGACAAACTCTCCTAGCTAAGTGTCTATCCCCAAATTTGGACCCTCTACACCAAGAGACCCATGCGGGACGTAAAACTCTTAAAAGAAGAACTCACACTAAGTGTCAAACGTAACACACGAACTTAAATGATAACTAAGGTTGATTACTTGAAATCACGCGGTGCGGAAATAATCAACTGAGGCAGCAAATGAGGGCAATAATTTTGCTCCCATCTACCTGCTAAGATAAAAGCTGCTCACGAAGAGGCGAAATGAAAGACACGGGGAGGATGAACGCAGCCTTACTTAGAACGCACGGCTTAGTGCGTCTGAGTTAGCGGTTCCGGCTACATAGCATGCAAACTTCTGCACTGCTCACACGACGCAGCCACATTCCTTTACGGAAGTACTGTAAGCCTCTTCCCGACAAGTTAGCTTGCGACTTACAAACTGGTCGTTCCCGGCCGTTCGCATCCTCTTGGCATAGTACAACTTCCATGCCACGTTCGCTCGTATCGAACTGAATAACGAACCTTTCGAAAAGTCGGGGACCGTTAGAACTGGCTCCTCGCTCAAGGCTCGTTTCAGCGCTTAAAACGCGTCCTCCTTCTCGGTGCCCCATTCTACCCTCACTGGCTCAGTCGTTCTAAGAGCGTCAGTAACGGACTAGCCATTGTGGAGTAATCTCTCACATACGCTTAGCCATATCCAGTCAAACCCGAAAAAGGCCTTATCTCAGACTTAGTCGTTGGTCGGCGATAGCTTACGACTGCGGCTACTTTCGACTGACGGTCTTCGTCGGCCGCGCTACCACAACCACCTGCCTTAGTTACGTCACTTCGGCGCAACCTATGTGACACTGACTGTTTGACTGATAGTCCTGCTTCTTTGCGTCTGCTCAGCACGACTCGTGAGTGCTCTACTTGCTCCTACCCAGCGCGTACTAGAAAAGCTGGCGCCATCGTCGAGGTAATGGAGCGCGCACTACGACAGGCCACAAAACACCCGATCCGTTAGTTTTGAGAAGCAATATTGCTCGTGTTTGAGTCCGAAGCTGAACATGACGGGAGGGACTCTCCGAACGGGGAAACAAAGAACGCAGCGTTACAACTAGCTCTTCCCCACAGGCTAGTTTCGTCGTTCGAAACACGTTCTTTCCCCGGTCATATACAAGCCTCGCAAAGCTGACGCCCGTAATATCGCGCGGAGCTGACTTCAAGGTCAACCTAGCGGCAGGCACGCATGCCTCGCAATTGCGTTTCCGCTCAAAGCAGAAAGCTCCGAACGTTCGCTTTCGCCCTGTGCGTCTTCGCTCCACTGGCCTGAAATGCGGGTGAAAGTGTCCCACCTTGCTTTCAAGCAAGCCATCGAGAACTGGGGACAACGGAGAGTTCGCCTCGCAACGCGCGGCCACCTGGGTTTCCCCGCCGATGGGGATGGCGCAACCCGCTTCGGCCGTCGGCGGCTCCACTAAGCTACTGCCAGAGCTTTCGGTCCGCTTGCCGCTCGGCCTTCGTTGCTCGCTCGTCTCTCGTGTCCCGTTCGCAGGCTTTGCCACAACATCGCCCGAGTTAGAGCTCGCACCCGAAAGAACACCTTCTGTTTCCGGGGGCTCTAGCGGCTTCGTCTGGCTAGCCTCGCCGTCCAAAGTTTCCCGCGAAACCTCGCTATCTCGCGCACTGGGCGCGATCCTGTTGGAAGCCGTCTCTGAGGCATCCGCTGATTCTGAGCGTTCTGCCGAGATCGTTGAACCCGAGACCGACACATGAACGCGATCAGCGGACCCGCACGGCCCTCTATCGGACGTCTCAGCAAGTGCGTTATCTACTTCAGGTACGCCATTGCTCTCCGAGACGGCGGTACTGTCTCTGTCAACGCCACTCGCTACGAGTTGACTGGATTTCTCTGTCGGCCTTGTAGGCAGCGCTTCGACCTTGAGCTCGCGTAACGGCTGATGGGAAACCGGTGACAACGCACTCTTCGTGTCGCCCGGCTCCGTTTCTCCACCGAAGGGTTTCACGCAACCCGCCTCAGCCGCTGGCGGTTCGACTAACCTACCGCGAGAGTTTTCGGTCGGCTCGCAGTTCGAGCTACGTTGCTCGGCGTCCTTTCGCGTCTCGCTCGCTGGGGAAGAGTCAACATTCTCCGAGAGCTTCCCCGCTTGCGAACTCGTAAGTGCCTTGCACTGGCCACTGCTCGCGGACTCTGCGCGCGTTTCGAAATCTTTATTTCGAAGCGGCTTCTCTGCCTCCGCGCCGTTCTCGCTTTCCTGGCTCGCTTCTCTGTCCAAGAATACGAGTGCGGTCGCTTCGCGTTTGCCATGCGACGCTCCGTCTTTCGGCTCTGACCTCTCAACAACGAACGGCGGCCGTTGGTCCTGACTTCTCGGACCGCTCGCCTGCACCGTTGGACAAGTCACGCTAGGCGCCGGCGAACCCTGCCGGAACTCCGACTCTAGCCTCATCAACTCGAGCCACTCGAGCTGCCTTACGGCTTCCCGTTCCTGCCTTTCGGCTTCTTCCCTGCGTTCCTGCCTTTCGGCTTCTTCCCTGCGTTCCTGTCTTTCGGCTTCCTCCCTGCGTTCCCGTCTTTCGGCTTCCTCCCTGCGTTCCCGACTTTCCGCCTCCTCGCGCTCACGGCGCTCCTTCTTTTCGGCTTCCTCGCGCTCCCGGCGCTCTTTCTCTTCGGCCTCCTCGCGCTCCCGGCGCTCTTTGATATCAGCCCTGGCCTCATTGACTTCCTCAGCCGTTACGTTCTCCTTCCGCATGATCTCAAGGATCGCATGTTTCCGTTTCGCACGGCCTAAGTCAAGGCCCAGCTCCTCGCAAATTTCGATGAGTTCCTTCACTTTAAGGTCCTCCATCGTTTGCACTGGCCTCTTGCTGCTTACCCGCGTTAGAATTCCCTTGCCGCTCCTATACTATCGAGCTACTAGTAAGGCACGCGCAAGTAATTCTCCACGCTCCTTTGTTTACCTCTCGGCACTAGCTTTGGTTTCAATGCACTTTCTCTAGGCTTGAAACACTCAAAGCTATACACAGTGCTTCACCCAGCCCTTCTCTAAACTACCATAACCTGTGCTAGAGAAGTCTGGTGAACTGAGAGAAAACGTCGAGCGCTTACCACACCAGGTAGTAGCCGTTGCCGGTCGATCCCGCAGCTGCCATCCAATGTTGGGAAGTTGCTATCCCACTGTTGCCTCCAAGGTTGGGAAATGACGATCCCACCGCTGCCACCACTGTTGGGAATGACCATCCCACCGCTGGCACCACTGTTGGGAAATGACGATCCCAGGGCCGTTGCCAAGGTTGTGACTCGCATCCAGCTCGTCACCGATGGTGGGAATCAGCCATCCCGCCGCTGTCACCGCTGTTGGGACTGGCCATCCGAGCGCAGTCAGAGGTGTAGCGACGTTGCCTTGCTCCGTCCGCTATCGACGCGGCGCAGAGCCGAGCGAAGAAGTTCTCGAGCCGACGAAAACTTAAAGTAACATTTATATACAGTATTTACAGGGTAAGCAAACGTTACATAACTCGCACAAAGGCGACAGCACCCTTTTCACTCGGTGCTTCCGAAGAGACTGGTGCCGGAGAGCAGCCGCCGAGGAAAGCCGACGATGAGAGCCTCCGAGCTTCTTTTATAGCCCGGGAAGTTCGTTGTGGCCCCGAGAAGTTTGAAAAGCTCCAATCAGGGCTCTCGCTGCCTGAAGTTTGAATTCCGACGAATGGTAGCGAAGCGGTGAGTCAGCTGCGCCGCCGATGGGGAAAGGGAGAGCGATGCCGTCGCCGTCTCCGTGACCTCGCCTCCGGGCGTAGCGACATGCCCTTGTTTGGGTCGTTCTCCGCTGAGGGATTCGGCCGCGCCGCAGAGTTTCGAGATGCAGGAGTCGGCCGCGCCGCAGCGACAAAGGGAGAGGCGTGACTCAGCCTCGCTGTCGGCGCGTCGCCTCGTGCAACGCCTTTGGGCCAGGCGCTCTGGCACAACAGGGCAACCTGTCTCCGAATGCTCGCTGCGTAACGCGAACGCCGCGTGCTGTGCCGAGATATGGGCAGGGCCATCGGCATAGCTTCGCTGACGTCTGTTTTGCATGGCTGTGGTAAGCGGGCTTCTGCTACAAGTCGTTGGGGACCATGTGTTGTTTTGTAGGGTTGAATTTTGAAGTGCGTATCGCGCGCCCGTAACATTTCTGAGCCCCATTTTCCCAGTCCAATTTGTGTTACATAGCAGGGCCCGCCGGCCTGAGGGGTGAACACATTGAATTTGTGATGGTCGGAAAGTTCAACGCCGAGTTTTCTATTCTATGTTGACAGCCATTGTGGCGGTGAGAAATAATTTCTCCCAAGGCTTTGACGCCAGAGTTTACCGAGAGCTGAAGTCGCAGAGCACGTGAACACTGGCGGTACGAAAGACAACGTCAGCAGGTCAGGGAGTCAAAAATTGACTCATGTCCAAGTGATTCTCACTGATATGGAAGCCTAGGTCAAACCGACAGGTATTTCACGGCATCAAATTTCCAAGCCGCTCTGGGCCCCCAAACCAACGTTGTAAAAGCCTATATTTCGGCTGTAACAGTAGAGCGGAGACCAATTACAGCCAGACAAAAATCCTGGGTCATCTCCACTAATATGAAACGTTCGGAGGGGTGAAGTATGCAGTTTATAAGTGTATTCTTGTCGCCTTCGTGTTTTGGCCAACAGAGATGGTTTCGTTGGGGGGTAGAGGTGTACAGCTTTGCTGTAAAAGTCTCTTGTCTTTGAAACACGAAGCTCTCTAGCGCGTGGCCAAACGAGTGTCCCGGCGGTGTTTTTTAGTACGCGTTACGTTACAGCACGAGTTCGTAAACGAGTTTCTCGGTGTTTTAGTGCCGTGACAACATGAGACGACGATTACGGTGACAACGATGACAGGAGACGATAACATCTCCAGCCCCTAAGGGGATTCACCCTTTAGAAACTGGCTAAGCTTCTGTAAGTAGTAGCAATGACGACATTGTTTAGCGCCAGCGAACTATCAGGCCCACTATTCCTGGCAAAACGTGAGTACAGGTGCCCAATACTCTAAAAAAGTGGCGTAGTTTTGTAACGATGGGGAAGCGCCAAGCAAATGCACGTGCTTTGGGGTTGTGGTTCCGCTTCGAGCTACTTTCGCTTCGAGTCTGTAGCGAGTCGATCCAATTGGATACTTTGGCTAGCTGCATTGCCAAGAGCATGTCTCCTACGTCCGTTTCTTCGGTCCTGCACGGGGATGGGTCATGCAGTCACAAAGATGGCCGGCGTGGTCGACTACGACAATTGCCTCGTACTTTTTTACATGCCGGTGTCGGTGTATACTGCGGTCTCGTGATCTTTAACCTTCCTCAAATGAACTTGATCCGGCCCTGTAGCCTGTTCTTGCGTAGGTTTGGATCTATGTTTTTGGTAGAGGAGAGGCTTTATGCGGAGTGCGGGCAGGCGTTTCTTTTCAGAGAGGATGCCTGTCTTGCTTACAACAGCACGTCCCCATTCTGTTTGTTAGGCGACTATCTTGGTGCTAGGAGAGTGTTTCCTTTGATTTGAGAGCCTATTTCTTTGATTTGAAGGTTTACACAATTTGAGGGCCTATTTTTTGCCATGATCATCAACATCCTATTGAGGTCGACTGCAGGACGAATACTTCTCCCATTGACGTTTACCGCTCTAGTCCTGCGCTCCACGAGTGCATTCTTTGCCACTGAGATAATGGCCTTGCCTTTCTTGTAGACCCATCTGTGGCTGTCCGTTCTGTTACCCTGGTGGACCACCGGCTGTGAGTTTGTCTCACGGTCAAAACTGTGACGTTTAAGGACTGCCTTATATGCTGTCCTGATGATGGTATTTGTTCGATTTTCTTCGGTGTGAGTAAATTCGTGGCGCAGTAGGCTCTGCAATACCCGGCTCATAATCAGTGGCTGAATGAGTCGTACCGTTTCTTTTTCTTCCTTTCCTGCTCTTCTCTTGGCTAAGCGTTTTGTAGTGTGTGCAGTGGTTAGAGATTTTTTTCTTTTTTGGAGATTGTAAGTGCGGCTCTGCCACTTGACTTTAGAGCCTACCGAGCATTCTTACGTACTGTTCCCTGGGAGGACATCCGTACCTATTTCTAAGGTGATTTTTACGTTGGCCGCGTGGCGCCCTCCGTCGCTCTTTAAGCGGAGCTTGCAGTGAAGGCAGAGCCACGGGATTATTGAAAAGTAGTTCCAAAATTCATGTGATTAGACACTTGGGTTTTATTTTAGTTTGTTTCTGCTCAATTAATGCCTCGGTTGATTTCTGAGAGACTGGCGTTATTCCTTTTCCCACTGTTTTAGTTAGGTTGCCTAATGTTGGTACCGGCATTAGTACCGATGGAAAGCACGCCTGGATGGCGCAGTGGGTAACACATTGCGCTGCTGAGCCCAAGGCCGCGGGTTGAATTCCCGGCCGCTGAGGTCATTTTGCTGATGGAAACACAAAACTGAAAAGCCCGTGTACCGGCATTTCGGCGCATGGTGAAGATCCCCAGGTGGTCGAAATTATGGTGGAGCCTTCCACAATGGCGCTCCCCGTAGACCAGGCAGGTTAATTACCGGAAATTTATTTTCATCTTCTGGTGGAGAGGCGCTTTGGTGTGATGGCGTCAGTTGCGGGCAGGGCTGTCGACCGTGTGTGGCGAGTACGCTACCACCGACTGGGCGTTGAACAAACTTCACTGCCCAGGCGCCGCACGTGCTGAAAATGCCTGTCCTTTCTTGCGTCTCCGCCGTAGCATCGCTGTCCTCGATGTTAATCTACCTCTACTCCTCCTTTATCCTCCTTTCGACACTCCTGTTGCCCCTGCGCTATATTCCAGATTCATGCAAGCCCTTTAGTCTTGCTGCATCGGTCGTAGCTTTCGGCTCCCAGCGATGACGTATTTTCGCGGACGCTTGATGCGCACGGCTGATAGCGGACGGCTAGAAGCAAGGGAAAATTTAAAAATTACCGTAATAACGCTACCGCGTTAAAAGTAATGTTCTAGTGGTTCTGGTTGGTTTAAAGCAGTGCAAGCATCAGTCGGTGCTAATTCAGACCTGCTTAAATACAAGTTTAATTTAGAAAGTCGGCATCTCAGGGCTGTGAAGGATATTTGAAATTTGCAGTAAGAGCAGAGGGATGCGTTCCACTTAAATTCCAAATGCTCATACACTACCCTATCAAGGATAGCGTTGGTGTGGCCACTGAGCAGGAGATAGCGTCGTAAGCGGGCTGCAGTAACGCATGTCAGATTGAGGTAGATAGGCACTGCTGGGCCACGTAAAGCAACACCACCAAATCATCTGCAGCCTCATTCAGTACGACTCACGCATGTTCAGTGACCGACACAATGCGTACAGAGATTATGTGAGCGGGGGAAAATGCTGGAAAATGTTTAGATGAATACATTTGTCACGTTCGTCAAATGAAGTACAAAGAGACAGGCAGTTCGCGATACAAATAGCCTGTGAAAGAAGCTAGAAATTTCTCTAATTTCCAAAGACATGGCCAAAAGCTTTGCCTCAAAGATGGACGTGTAGTCTCACATTCTGAAGTAGAAATTCCAATCCAGGTCGCGAAAGCATATTCCCACAGCAGCTTTCGTTTCGCGTCCTTCTCTTCTTCCTAGACCCCCTCCTCCTTCTCCTCTTCTCTATATCCTCTTTGAAGGGTAAGTCGCATGTCAACAGAGCGAATTGGCCAGGGCTTGAAAATAGTCTAATTAGTTTGTAGCGACAAGCCACAGTGCTAGCGGCAGCAGCGTGACGTAGGACAACGAGCGCGCTCACCCGCCGTAGGGCTCGCGCGCCTCTGGCATCATGTAGATAGAGACCCAACGGCGTTCCGAGGAAACCGGCCTTGCTACGTGGTCTGGTCGTCTCTCTTTTAACGCCTCCGTGGCATGCGCTTCACAGTTAGTGACTCAGACGTAATCTCCCTCCCAGCGCACCTTGACGAGTCAATTTGTTTGTAGCCGGTACGCTGTCAAACGAGTCGTCCCGAGACGGTGAAGGAGCGCGGCGAACAAAGTAGACTCGAACTGCCGTTCCGTGGTGGGTGACGATGGATGATGGGCATCCGAAGCACGCTACCCACGTCGACCCGAATGCTGATGCTACCGTGGGTGTGAGGATGTCGGGTAGCGGTGTGGCTTCGGGCCAGCGCGTGAATCGGTCCACACAAGTCAGTAGGTAGCGGTAGCCTTGGCATGGGAGCAAGAACCGACGAGGTTGATGTACACGAAGGCGAAGCGCTCATCAGGTTGTAGGAACGCCTTGCTGGCGCAACTGGGTACCGGTGAACCTTTGCGCGTTGGCATAGTGCACAGGCGGGGACCCAGGCACGAACATCAGCGTTCATGCGAGGCCAAACAAAAGGAGCCGTGATGAGTTTCTGCGTGGCACTAATCCCAGGATGGGCCACGTTGTTCAGGGTGTCGAAGAGCTCGCGACGGCAGGTTTTGGGTACGAATGGTCGTGGCTTTCCGGTAGACAAGTCGCAAACGATCTGCTGTCTGTCGAGTGTCATGTCTTCGAGCTGGAGTGCAGTGGGGGATGTGCGAAGACGCCGCAGCTCCGTGTCGTCTGCTTGTTCAGCAGCCAGCCGGTGGAGGTCGGGCGCAATTAAACGGGGCGAAGTGGAGGCAATGGCGTCCACGCGACTTAGAACATCCGCAGCTGTGTTGTCGACGCCACTGCCATGCTTTATAACCATCGTGTACTCAGACAGGTAGGAAGCTTCCGCACTTCTAGTGGTGTGTAATGGGTGTCGGGCCGGCTGATGGCGTACGTCAAGGGTTTGTGGTCAGTGAAGATGGTGAACTGACGACCCTCTAGAAGATGTCGGAAATGACGCACAGCCAGGTACACCGCCAAAACATCACGCCCGAAAACACTGTACCGGGTTTACGGTGGGGTTAGACGTTTCGAGAAAAAAAACTCCCACCTCCCCTCGCGGGAACCCCTGTGTAGATGCGACGCACAGGCGGAGCGGCGAAGGGACCGCGTTTTATAGCGCGCATAACGTTGAGGGGACTGCGTAAGCCGGACGCAGTCGATGACGACGTTGGCGTACTTGTAAAGCGGCTCGGACTCTCGGTGTTTGAGCCAAGCGTGGATGTTGCTTCGCCGGAGAACGGCACACCGGTTATATGTGCAGCGCGCCCGAAGGAGAGGAAACCGCGAAAGGGAGAGTACTGCACATGCGCCGGCCCCAGCGCGTCTGCCGCGGCTATGACGCAACGTGCCGCGGCTATGACGCAACACAATCCAACACAATCCACTTTAATCCAATCCAATCCAATCCAACCCAAGCCAAGCCAAGCCAAGCCAAGCCAATCCAATCCAATCCAATCCAATGCCCCTCGCGAGAGAGTGTTCGCTATCGGAGAGGAGAGGGGGTGAGCGGCGGAGAGCGCAGCTGGCGCGGCGAGGATAATGGGGGAGGGGTGGACAACGCCGACGACAACGACGATGACGCCGGAGGGACAAGGCGAGTGAATCAGATGCTCTGCATCTAAAAGGCCAAGGGCTGCCACGCGCCGTTTACGTGATGTTGGAGGACAGCTCCCACTGCAGAACTCGAGGCGTCGGTCATCAGTGCAAGTGGACGTCCTGGATTTGGGTGAGCGAGTAGAGCGGCGTTTGCCAGCCTACGTTTGATGGCGTGAAAGGCGGCCTCAGTATTTGCGTTCCAGTCCAATTCGGTGGTAGAGCGCTTCCCGGAAAGCAGGCAGTCGAGCGGCTCAAGCAGAGTGGCGCAGTTCCTGATAAAACGACGGTAGAAGTTTACCAGACTCAGGAACTGGCGAAGCTTGGTGACCGACGTTGGTGTTAGGAAATCAAGAATGGCCTCGGCCTTGTTGGAGAGGGGCCGAATGCCTGTCGCATCCAATCGATGTCCCAGAAAGTTGAGGGCATGAACACCGAACTCGCTCTTGGTTGCATTGATGATGACGCCGTTGGCAGCTAAGCGTTCGAGGAAAATGCGGAGATGCTGAAGATGCTCCTCTAGGGACGTACTTGCCATCAGCAGATCGTCCACGTAATCATAGATGAAGGGCAGTCCACGCGCCACAGTACCGATGAAACGCTGAAACGTTTGGGCAGCGTTCCTGAGGCCGACCGGCATTTGGAGGAACTCGAAAAGGCCGAAAGGTGTTGTGATGGCTATCTTGTATATGTCCTCAGCGACGGGGATCTGGTGGTACGCCCGGACAAGGTCAATTTTTGAAAATATTGTCACGTGTACAAGAAGTTTAAAGAGGACGACGACGAAGGGAACGCCTCCAGCCGACGAAGGGAACGCCTCCAGCCACCTGTCTTCAGCGCGTGCCGACGAACTGTCGACGACGACGAGGAGGGGCAGAGTGTCTCGGGAAGTGGCGCGCGAGAGCACGTGGACCGAGCTGGACGTTCGAGAACGCCAGTCTAGCGCGTGGTGGGCCGGAGGAAGCAACTTCTTCGCTGAGTGACTAGGAGGCACAAGTTCGCCTTATTAAATTACCATCACTCACCCGGACTATTTCGTCATTATTCTTGTTACGTGTCACTGGTGGAGGTGCGGGGTAAGCCCCTAATGTTCAAGACCCCTCCTGCCTCTCGTCTGTCCAGCCCCGAGCGGCCTACCTTCGTGGACACACCAGTTCATCGCTCCAGCCGGCGCCTGTTAGGCTTATCCCCCGAGTTCAGCGCCCTGTCTGGAACACGCTCTGCTCGTGGCCCCCAAGCGATGGCGTCAGCGAATGCAGCGCAGGTGACGTTCCAGCAGCCTCGTGAACCCAACTGCTTTCACGGGGAGGCCTTCGAGGATGTAGAAGACTGGTTGGACCACTTCGAACGTGTCGCCAGATTTAACCAGTGGAACAACAACAACAAGCTGCATAACGTCTATTTCTCTCTTAAAGACGGCGCGGAGACCTGGTTTCTAAATAACGAGGCGAGTATGCGAACGTGGGAAGAATTCCGTGAAAAGCTTCTGGAGAAGTTTTCGAGTACAGACCGGTGTGACCACGCGATGCGTTTGCTCGACTCCCGCATCCAAAAACCGAACGAAAGTGTTGCCATGTTCGCCGAAGATATGGCACGCCTGTTCAAGCGGGCCGATCCTGCGATGGCCGAAGCTAAAAAGTTGCGCCACCTGATGCATGGGGTGAAAGAACAACTTTTCGCCGGACTGGTGCAAAATCCTCCTCAGACGGTTCAGGCGTTCATTAAGGAAGCCACTGCAATTGAACGCGCCCTTCAAGACCGATCTCGCCAGTACAACAGGCATACGAACCATGCATCGAGCAACGTTGCC
This sequence comes from Haemaphysalis longicornis, assembly GCF_048455015.1. NCBI lineage: Eukaryota > Metazoa > Arthropoda > Arachnida > Ixodida > Ixodidae > Haemaphysalis > Haemaphysalis longicornis. Next base: position 122,206,214 of record NW_027526225.1, read on the forward strand.
ATGCTGTCCACTGTCAACGAGAGGGACCTGCGTGACCTCGTTCGGACCATCGTCCAGGAAGAACTGGGGAAATTGAAAGTGAGTTCCCCAGAGCCGGTAATCGCTTCTGCCTCTTCGATCGCCGAAATCGTACGCGAGGAACTCCGACAGACACTTGTTACCCCGGAACACAGTGTAGAAGCGCCCCAAGTAACCTACGCAGGGGCCCTCCGTCGCCGTCAATTCGTCCCTGCCGTGCCACGCCAGGAGCCGCTAGCTGACTTCATGCCTCCCCCACGGCCTACCTTTCGTCCTCCGGCCCACCGGCACCGTGCAGACTGGCGGTGAAACCTTGTGTGTTGGGAAGGGGGTACCGATCCGGGATGGTGGAAAGGTTCAAGAACCGGTAGTCGCCACAAGGTCACCAGTCACCGTTCTTCTGGGAACCATGTGCAAGGGTGATGAGTAGCGGCTGGAAGAAGGTCGGACGATGCCAAGTTCCAGCATGTGCTCGAACTCTGCACGGGCGATCTTGAGTCTGTCGGGAGAGAGACGTCGCGGACGAAAGAAAACGGGTGGTCCGGTAGTTGTGATATGATGACGGACGTCATGAGCCACAGGCTGAGTCCAGTCGGGTGGTGATGTGGCGGTGGGGAACTCCTTTAGCAGGGCGGTGAACGCTTCTTCAGCAACTGTAGCGCACGAAGGCGCTACGTCAGCAGATTCTGTCGCTACGACGCCTTGAACTGAGAGGAGGGTTGTGGAGTCGAGAAGTCGCCGTCGCTTGATGTCGACTAGGAGGCCGTGTTTGGTAAGGAAGTCAGCACGAAGGACTGCAGAGCGAATGTCCGCGACCGCAAAAATCCACCGAAAACCCAGGGTCAAAGTCAGGGATCGCTGTACCAAAACGGGAATGCGCGTGCCGTTTACTGTCGGGATGTAGAAGACTGCGCTGGAGGTGCTGTCGTGGCGTGAAGCTGACAAGACGCTGACTTGCGCTCCCGTGTCGACGAGAAACTTTTGTGCGGTGGTGCGATCTACGATGTAAAACAGGCGACATTCTTCAATGGGGCCAGAACCGCTCGGCTCCGCTAGCGGTCTTCCGGGCCGTCTCCCGTCCATGAGCATGGCAAGAGGCAGTGGGCGAGCGTCTGCACCGAAACGGCGGTGGTAGAAGCATACACCGGGGGATGATGATGGGCTGCGTGCACGAATGGCGGTACGGCGTCGGGAAGATGAGCGGTCGCGTCGACATGAGGAGAGAGCAGAATGTGTTGAGCTGTTTCGCCTCGTCGCCGCGACAACGAGTTGCTCTAGTTGTTCGCACCGGTGATCGACATTGGCAGGCGCCACAGACGCACCTTCGTTGGCAGGAGCTGGCGTCGTGCAAGGGGCGGGTGATGTTGGCATCGCGGCCGGAGCAGCAATAGGTGAAGCTGTGCTGGCTACTTCCATTATACCTTGTCGGCCACGGACGCGATCTAAGGGAGATCCATGGGTGACGCGGTTGCGAGGACCATTTGCATGTTCGTACGCAGGCGCTCCAGAAAGAGCTCGCACAGCAATGCGCCGTCCTTTGGTTCGGCACGTCAGCCGAAAACCCGGCGACTGAAGGAGCGGATTCTGTGTTTTTTGCGCATTGTGCATATGCTCGGTGGGAATTCGTGGGGCTGCCCTGTATCCTCACTCTTTTGCCTATATAAATCCCTTTTTGTTGGCCTCTTGCGTTACAACCTGCCGGCCCTACATCAGCTATCGCCTACAAGCCTGAAGGTCATAGTCCCATTGCAGGGAAAAGCTATGTGCACCTGTCTGGGTCTACCTAAATTCACATCGACGGTTGGAACTCTTTGCGAAGCTCGGTGCTTTTCCGCCACAGTGCTACAGCGCCAAGAGGTGCTCCGAACGTGTTTGCGCCATTTGACTCAGTTGCAGACGCATCCTTTGGCAGACCGCTCCACACAGTATGCAAGAGACCTTGTTCCGGCGAATTTTCAATGACCACAAAAGTCGACAGCAGCACTGTGGGTTCTGGCGCCATGGAAAATTTGCACGACGGTATCGGGAATTAGCAAAAAGCCTGCCCTTGGGCCGCGCTCAAGTTCTTCACACTCGAGTATATCTCCAGTGCTTACAAACACTACACACATGTTTATGCGTATGGCTCGGTTCGCCCGGGCTCATCCGCCATCCGCGTGTGGATCCCATCAGCACGGTGCACTATCGAAAGAAAACTTAGCCAGGAAACATCCTCGACTGCTACCGAGCTGGCAGCTGTAAGGGCTGCACTTCATTACATAAGCGGACATCATTCCCAGCAATGGGAAATATTCCTCGACTCGTGCAGCACCTTACAAGCGCTCCGAAAGCTCCACAACAACAGCAGTCAGCTGTATGTGAAATTGCCGAAATTCACACAATGGCAGTGCGCGAAGGTCATGACATCATTCCTCAGTGGCTGCCTGTTCACTCGGACATATAAGGCAATATTAGATCCGACGCAGCCGCCACCTCAGGCCACTTTATGAGCAACACGACCCAGCTTCCTTTTTCCCGAGAGGACAGCAACGCCCTTATCCTCGCAAGTGGATGGGCTGCACAAATGTCGGAGTGGCTATTGACCCGCACTGTGACTTCCGCTTTCCACGCGGCCTCAACAAGCGGTGTGAAGGAGTTTCGCACCGGCTGCGCCTGAATGTGGTGTTTACTCGGAGTTTTAAGTTTAAAATAAGTTGGGAAGATTCCCCCCTGGACCCGACTTGCACTGTGCGTGAGACTGTAAATCGCTTACTGTGCGTCTGCCGTCGATTCGCTGCTGCGCGAAAAACTGCAGCGAGCTTGCTATCTTGTGTACGTCATGGAGGCAGTCTCGAACTTTTTCATTTTCTTGGGCCCTGGGCCAATAGAGCTGACAGTATCTTAGGTACAAAAGTTCTGCTCCAGTTCCTACGAGAGACTGAACTGGACAAATAGCTCTAGATCACAGACAGAGCAAGTGTGTCCCGATATCTACTCTTTCGCACTGTGGCGTTCATCTATTTATTTTTCTTCTGTTGTGTCGCTGTAGCGTTCAACTATTTATTTTTCTTGGGTTGGTGTTGTCACTCTTTTTTTTTTGCATCGTTTACTTTTCATTTTGTTTCAGCGTTGTCATTAGTGATTTTCTTTTCAATTGTATTTTATATGTTCGGACTCTGCTGGCAGCATTCTCTTGCTGTTCCTGTCCTTTTTTTAACGTTTCATGTTTCCCTATTCCTGCTGTAACCCTAGGGCTGACCTCACCAGTTCACATTAAAGAGCATTCTCTCTCTCTCTCTCTCTCTCTCTCTCTCTCTCTCTCTCTCTCTCTCTCTCTCTCTCTCTATCTATCTATCTATCTATCTATCTCTATCTACCTCCCTCCCTCTCTCGATTTGTTTCGGTGAACTTCACCGAAACCAAAACTTCTATTTACTTTGCCGTCTAGTCAGTAATTTAAATGCTCTTCATGGAGGCCGGCGTGTACCACGACACATTTGTTTAGAGTAATAAGGCCAGACAAGTCCACCTTGGTCAGTGATTTCCTAATTAGGGAAATGTTCTATTTTGTTTGTCTAATATCATAGCAACGTACGAGAGAAACGATGGAAGACGGCTAGGCATGATGTTGGTGGCCCTAAGTGGATCTATAATGGATTTCGTCTACGCCTAACCCCCTATTGACATCGTAAACGGGGCCGTGTGCGCAGAGACCCGTATTAGGAAATAGCGTGTTGAAAACAAACGGATTTCTAGCATGGATGCGTCTCTGCATCGCGCTGGGACTATATATGTTGGTGGATTTTCCTGACGAAAGTGGGTGACGAAGCGGGCCTGGCGTGGCTTCACTTCGTTCGGCGCTGTCATTTATAGCACGCTTAAAGCCGGAAGCTAGAGCGTGTGCAACATTACGAGCAGCGCGTAACGCGGTTGACGCTGGCAAAGCAGGAGGAGGCTTGAGCTCTCAGAAGCGCCATCGCAGGAACAGATTGCAGTTTTATGATGCCAGCGTAATGTTAAGATCGCAGTCCCGTCAGCAGGATATTTGCTCCCCGCAGCTGACGGTAATACACATCGTTGAAACTGCGGCGTGTGACGGTTATCTCGTGAAATGAACCCCAGGCACCTATCTGCCGTCCAGCTATTAGTAAGTTGTTTTTCCTGACCATAAAGTTAATTTGACGGCGCTACAACGTTCGTGTTCACGAGGCTCGTCGGTACATTGGACTCGAAAAACGCTCAAGTATTGGGGAGCCATAGCGCACTTAAAACTGTGCCAGTATGTGAAATACCTCCTCTTACTTGATCTTCTCCACCTTCATGAAAAGTTTTAAACACCTTTTAAAAGTGGAAGCATTACTTAACAATGATAAACAACGACACTTCCCCCTACTGGGGCAGATGGCGCACGCAATTTTTGGTAGTGGGAGGCGGAGGGGGGATGCGTGCGTGCTCTCCCCCTTTTCTTTGCAAGCCCAAAATCAGAAGGACACGCGAACGATTAGGTGCAGCTAGCGTGCTTCGTGAATCGCGAACCGCAATTCAAGCAACGTGTTATTTACACAAGGCGACGCCAGGGGGCCATTAAATGTCTCTTGAAAATATGCGGGTGTATGAAACATCGGGTTAACCGGGGTCCTTAGGCAGCGCTAAAGGCACGGGCTGATAAGGCCGGGTTCAGACTGTTGCCGCAACTGTCGTAAAAACTTTAATGAATGACATCATTTCACGTCTCAGCCAACCGAACTGCGTGACACGCCGTTTCTTTACGTCCATAGATCAAGATATGGCTTTTGCGTTGGTAGTCTGAACATAGCCTAACGCTTCATGCCCTGCGGTTGAAAGACTGGTACATTACGTTCGGTTACGTTACTCCTCTTTTAGTAAGTCAGCACGAAACCCGCCTCCCCCCCCCCCCACCCTGCCTCTATACCAGGAATATGTGCCGGCTAAGGAATAGAGCCTATTTTTACAACGAAAGATTTACTATGCTCAATTTTTGAAGTTCATGTGAAGGTAAGTCGCCTCCAGCCGCCGGTATTCAAGCTGCGCCTTCATGACGATAGTCTCTGTTGGGCTACTTAAACCCTAAAATATTGGTCTGTCTGTCTCTCCCTAGATTCAGCCACGCAGTCTACGTGAATATCCAGCGTATCTTGCGTGCTTGCATAAACTTATACACCCATACCCTACAAAGGGTCACTATTTGTGATTTCGGCGCCACCCTTTCTGCAGTGCGACTTCCGTAGTGATGGTTTCTTGTTTGCAACCGTGTGCGCGCATATGCTATTCCATTGTTCTGTCTCAAAACTTCGCTCTGTATGCCCTTTACATGGGAGTCGGGAGTGGAACAGGGTGCCTTATGGAAGAACGTCGTACTGTGAATCCCTTGAACCCACATTGAGCGCCTATTTGCGGCACTTCCATATTCACCTGACATCCCAAATAGCATCACCTGACATCACTTCAACCCGTAACTTGGCACCCTGCTGCCCGTCTGTTACACGTTGTGATCCCGAGTCTTCTCTCTCCGCGTAATACGAACACAAACAAAATGTCGTTGTAGTAATCTTATGCCTTCAAGCTTGTAACCTTTCCGCCTTTCTATCCCCACTTCGCAGCGAAATATCACACTACGGGACGAGAGCGTCGACAGAGCTGATGGCGGGTCAGCGATAACGAGGAGTAGTGAAGAGTTGGCACTTCCAACGGATTGATGTCCCCCAATTTCCTCCTGCCAGGTGATCTCCTCGGATCATTTATTCCGCATGCCTGGCGGGAAGCGTGTGCAGCGGCTGGTGTTTTATTCATGTGCCGTGTGAATGACGTTCCCGAGCGTTAATTTGCCGTGGCAGGCATCTCCGGCACCGGATGAACACCTGTATTGACACGCTAGCGGGGTCAATCTCTCTTGGCGAATTTCAAGTGGTCGGGAGTGTATTCACCGCCGTGGATCGCAGTAGCGGCTAAATAAATACGTGACAGGCAGGTGGCGGTACTGTCGACGGGGAGGATGGCACATTAGAGCACGTAAGGAGAACACGTGTACGCTAGGGAGAACGCCTTGAGAACGCTAAAATGCGGAATTAGTGGCCTGAACTGTCGCCAGATATTCCTGTAGAAGTAATTCGTTGCGTATATGGTAATGAAAAGTGCTTGTATGCCAGATATACCATCAGATTCAGTATCGGATAGCCGCGGGCAATCACGCCAATAAGCCCTGAAGAAATAAGCTTAGGAGACGATAATACAAGGGGAGGATGAAATGATAAAAAAATAATCCGAAGCAACAGGCACGAAGGTGACATCACAATGAAAAACCCCAAAGACATTCAGAGAATTATCTACTAATGCCTAGCATTGTTATTCCACTTGTCTTGAGTGTGAGTTTTTTTCCATTCAATTTTTTTTGTTTTTCTAAATTCTTTTCGACCAATTATCCCAATTTACGCTATTGTAACGATTAGAAGTACAACTTTCGTGAAATCTGCATTATTGTTGAAATGTAGGGCGTTAGACAGTTCGCCACTTTCTGCAATTTTTTGTAATTTGTCTCATTTTTTAGTGTTTCAAAATTTCTTTCTACCAATTATCTAATTTACGATAATATAACGATTATAAGTCTTCCGCCAAATCAGCATTATTATGGAAATGAAATGAGTTATACGTTGTGTATTTCCGTAATTCTTAAATATTTTTCTTATTTTTTAGTTCTTCAAAATTTTGTCCGACCATTATCTCCATTTGCGTTATTATGGGCAATAAATTTGGAACTTTCGCGAACTCTGCATTATTGTGGAAATACAGGGCGTTACATGGTTCGCCATTTTTCATAATTATATGATATGTGTCCTATTGTTATAGTTTTTCAAAATTTCGTTTCAACAAACATCTTCATTGAAGGTATTATAATGATTACATGAGGAACTTTCGCGAAATCTGAATTATTGTGAAAATGCAGGGCGGCACATGTATCGCCATTTTTCGTAATATTTATATTTTTCTTATTTTTTTAATTTTCAATATTTCGTGCGACCAGTTGTGTCCATTTACGAGATTTTAGCAATTACAGCTGGAACATCACCGATATCTGTATTTTTTATGGAAATGCAGGGAGAAACACGGTCCTGGCTGTGAGGGTACAGGGCAAAGAATGCTACGCATTAAAATTTTTTTTATAAGTATCGTGGGATTCCCAGCAGGGGGCCGCGGAGTGCAGTCGTTCTTCGTATGGGCTCCTGCATATCCAGCTCGTAAGCACGGTTCTCTCTATTCTTCACCCAATCAAAGTATATCCTCGTAATTATGATCAAGTGCTGAATCACCAGCGCTCAAGATTCGCCCACTCGGACCATCCAGTCATCATAGAAGGGCCTCGGAGAGCCCGGTTCGTAGGTTAGGCCTAGTGACCCGGAGGCGTTCCAAATAGCGAGTTGCTTCTACTACAGCTGGCGTGGCGGCGGCTGCCCGCGTGACGGCAGCTGCGCCTGCCGAAGAGACAGCGCGTTCGCAACAGGTACCGTTGATGCTCCAGGCTGGTAACTCAAGGTCTTCCCCGAAAATGGACAACGAGACGCCGAAGCAAGGTGGACAGGGCAACCAGGGCTTCGCCCAGCCGCTCCCTCAAGGTACCGAGGATGAAGATGACGAGATTGCTATGCAAGAGTACGACGACCCTACGCAAGACGACAGCAACGATGGAAGGCAACTAGTCGTACTTTCCAAGAAGAAGCGACCAACGCGAAACGAACGGGTAAGTCGTTCACGTATCAACCTTCAACTGAGACCACTTGCTAAGATCCGCATTAGAGAAATTCCACGTCGCGAAATAGCCACTGCTGTGGGCTATACCGCTCCCTCCGCTGAACTCGCCGAAACGGCTGCAGTGACTCTCGATGATGCCGCTAACAGTGCTCACATTGCCCTGTATGACGAAAATCATGCAGCCAAACTACTTCAAATCGACCACCTCACATTCCGTCAGAACGGGAAAGTTGAGACAATCGAAGTGGTCATTGAACCCATGCAGTCTCACAAGAATACCATTCGAGGTGTTATTCAAGTGGATCCTGCTGATAGCAATGAAACTATCTTGAACTGGGTGCGTGGCGAGCAAGCCGACATCATTCGCGTCCAAAAGATTGGCAAATCCAACAGACCTATACTTACTTTTGACTCTACCACTCTGCCTCGGGTTGTGAAGTACTACATGAAGCTTGTAAGGGTGGTGAACTACCACCCTAAACGGATTTTATGTTTCAATTGCCACAATTTAGGTCACATGGCAAAATTTTGCCCATCACCTAGTGCTTGCTAGGAATGTGGGCGGTCTCACACTGACACAGATGAGTGCGAAGAAACAGTATTTTGTGTCGCATGTAAGGAGGTCGGCCATCTCTCGGTCAGCAAAGTCTGTCCAAGCCGCCTCCCGAAAGTGGAGGAGAGATCAGGGCAAAAAGATCACCAATCAGATGCTGCAACTGATTTCCCTTGAACCAGCTCCTTGCGTCCAGCTTCCAATGGAGTATCTTGGGCCTCAAAGGTGGTTGGTCGAAATAAGGATAACGAGCACTCTACCACTGCTGCTCTCCCATCTACTCATCCGGCCATCGCCGAAAATGCCAAACTTAAGAAAGACCTTCAGGATCTCCGAAATGAATTGCAGATTCTAAGAAACGAGATGGAGACTATTCGCAAAAATATGCCCCGTAGGCAGTCGGCGTCTCCGCAACCAGTGAAGACTTCGGAACGGCGCAGTCGATCGCGAGTTTCCAGCCAAAAGTTAAATACCACCCAATCCCCGCCAGGCACCTCGTCGACGTACATCACTGAGCAGACGCTGGTGCATCGGGATGCGAAATTGAAATTTGAAAGCGCTAAAGAATGGCAGAAGGCCTTCAGTGGCATCTCTGGTTTGCAAGACCAGTTCTACTTGCTAAAGGAAGAAATTCAACGAGTTTTTCAGCTGATTCAACAGTCATCTCCGCAGGACACTCCCGAAGAAGCCAAACGGAAGAAGAAAAACTCCCGTTAAATGCCAACAGCATCACTCGGTATTCCAAAACGGCTCATTGTGCAATGGAACTGCCGCAGTTTTGTTCAAACTGGACCCTCCTTAAGCACCAAATTTTAAATCTACAGCCCCTTGCTCTACTTCTACAGGAAACTAGAGGTCCCTGTAAAATACCGAAGTATGCCTCTTTCACTGATCTCAAAATAACTCACTTTTCTAAAGACCCTTCTAAAGGTCCTACCGCCTGTGGACAAGCAGCAGTCCTGGTACACAAGTCTTGCCAAGCAGTTCAACACCACTGGGATGGTGCAAGCAACAATAACCGTGAGGTAGTTGTCGTTCGCATCACTCCTCGTGGAGGAAAACCTCTCTTAATTATCTCTGTCTACTATCGCCCCAATACAGTTCTCGTAACTTTGGCACTTACGATTGGTTGCCACATATCCTGTCCCTTAACTTCTTCGGACCAATAATCATAGGCGGGGACTTCAACGCTAAGAGTACCCTGTGGGGTTACTTAACTTCGGATGTACGCGGTAAAAACTTGGAACAGGCCATTGAGTTCTTCCAATTGCAGCTGCGTAATGAACCTTTCACCCCTACACGCGTCGGCCTACATTCTTCACAAAAGGACACCACGCCCGATCTTACCTTCACTACTCCGGGTATAGTCAAAACATGGCAAACTGCCACCTGTACCTGGGGAAGTGACCACTATCCTATTTTGCTACATCTCAATACTAAGAAACTTCGGCCCAAGCTCAAATATTCAGTAGTAAACTTCATACAATATGGCCTCCATTTCCACCCTTCCCGACCTTGTATCTTCTATCACTACAGCGAGGCGGAAAGCCACTGAATCGGTGGACAGCACTGTCGATGTAGCGCACCCGGACCACCACATGTATCAGCTGCTGCTTATTGCGGAGCGACTTACTGACCGGTATCGTACTCAAGGCGAGCGGCACAGCGATCTTATGAAACTGAAGAAACTCTATAAGGTCATTCAAGAATATCAAAAGATTTTACAGACTGAGAAATGGCATCATCTCTGCAATCGCCTAGGTCAAGAAAGAGGCCTGTCACATCTTTGGGCCATTTTTCGAAGCCTAAGCGGTAAGGCAAAAGCAAAGCTTCCCATTGTTGAAGAGTTCTGCCTTCAGTATGACTACCCCGATGTTGAGGAGGTCATTATCATTACCCTTTTTCCTCACGCGACTACGGATCGGACGACACTTCAACCCCTCCCTATAATTGACATTCAAGAACCCCTTGAAGACCTGGACCTTCCTTTTACCATTGGAGAACTTCAGATCGCACTGCGTCAAGGCAAACCAAAATCAGCCCCCGGTCACGACTTGGTCACGTGGCAACATCTTCGAAATCTGCCGCATACTGGACAACAAATTCTTCTTGACATCGTGAACAATTTATTTATTTATTTAAAGTACCTTACAGGCCCCTGACAGGGCATTGAGTAAGGGGGGTACGTATGAAAAGTGTGACATTAACAAGATTTTCAAAAAGGCACTACAAAGAACCACAGTCCAAGAAAACAACATACAAGAAATTAGCCGTAAATACATATCTAGAGAAACGGAAAATACAAAGATAATGTGTGCTATATCTTGCACCAACTAAGACTAAAATTCCGCACATTCAAGAGTAAAAGCAATCATGAGTAAACAGATACCTGATGCAAAAAAATGAAACACAAAGTTCACATAAAACAGTGATAACAGATTGATACTGTATTACGAAAAAAAGTGAGCATGAAGAAGGTTACGGAATGCGTCGCCCTTAGATTCGGCCGCAATGTTATCAGGAAGACCGTTCCAAAGCCTGATGGCCATGGGAAGTGCGGCCAAGTTTCATGGGATACAGGCCAAGTTTCGGAACACCTAAAGACAACTATCATTCACCCCATTCCAAAGCCCGGAAAAGATGCTCGTAGGCCCGAAAATCTCCGTCCTATTGCCTTAACACCGACCATATGCAATTTAATTGAAAGATTGCTACATAATTTAATGCAACACCATCTTGAAAGAACTGGCTGGTTCCACCCATCACAAACGGGTTTTCGACCTAATCTCGGGACCAATGATTATCTATGGTTACTGAGGAGAGTCATTAATCGCACTGCCCGAAGGCACTTACCAGATTTTGTACTTGCTCTAGACATGCATAAAGCTTTTGATAGCGTGAACCAAAAAGGCATCCTGAAGGAGCTTGCCCTAGCATTCCCAAGTCGCAAGGCTCAAGCTTGGATTCGAAATTTTCTACAGCATGGACCCATACGACTAAGTTGCCCAGGGCGTGATCCAACTACATATTACCTTGATAGGGGGGTCCCTCCGGGGACCATCCTCGGGCCTATTCTCTTCTACCTTGCCATGAGCACAGTTGACCGGCAACTAGAAATCGACTCATCTGCTCGGTTCGCCATGTACGCTGACGACATTGTCTGGACAGAAGCGCAGGTCTATCAAACCAAAGAAGACATGCAAATTGAATTACAAGCTGCAGTTTTTAGCTTGAGTCAGACGTTATCTACTTTTAATTTGGACATTTCTCCTCAGAAAACCGAACTTATCATCATCGATGGCAGACGAGACACGAATTCGTCTCAGACCATCACTCTCTGCATCAAAGATACTGATATCACGTCTAAAAATGGCACTATACGTCTGCTTGGCTTGAAACTTGGAAGCTGTAACAGCCCCCGCAGTTGGAATCGGCATCTCCGCACAACTTGGCCTGCCACGATGCCTCTCGTCAGTCGAATATCCAACAAATACGGCGGTGCTCAACAAGCCTCATGCCAAGTGCTAGCAAGAGCAGTGGCTCATGGCCGCATTACTATGGGTTCCCTATTTACGTCCTCAGTCCTCGACATTTGCAGGACTTGGAAATCCTCAACAGATCCTTGATCCGTACTATTACAGGTCTCCCACGCCACACTCAGATTGACCTTCTTAAACAGGCCGTACCTCTTCCTCCGCTTCAAACATTATATGACGAAACGGTCTCACCTTTTTAGAAACATCTAGAATGCTCTCCGCAAGGTAGAGCAGTTGCGAAATGGGACGGGCTAAATAGCGTCTTGGATCCAGAGCCCGTCTGCGGAGGCATTGCTCCATGGGAACGTCCTCCTCTAGGAGTAATGAGACAACGCTCCCGTCTACGTGTAAATCGTAACGGCAGGGAACTTCTCGTTAAAAAGATAAGCCAAGACAAGGCAGAAGACGAATCAGACATCTACACTGACGCAGCCGTCTATGAAAGCGCAGCGGCCATCGCCTGGAGATGCCCCGATGTGCCTCTGCTTAGCGGATCACGAAAAATTTCCCCGCATTTCCCCGAGGGGAAGAATGTGAAAGTGCGAATGCAAGAGTTGAATTTGCGCGGTTCGGTAATGTTCGCGAAAGAGAGATCACACACACACACACAACTAAAAAGAAAGAAAGATGCATTTATTCACAGACACCTATTTGTGTTGTCGTTGTACCTGATTGCTAGACCGGATCTCAGCTTTGAAATTTCGTGTCAGTACTCCTTTAAGCGGGTGCATTAGCCCTTCTCACGCCCGATTCCTGGCCAATCCCCCACGTGGGTATGTGCCTTGCACAGACACCTATTTGTGTTGTCGTTGTACTTGATTGCTAGAGCGGATCTCAGCTTTGAAATTTCGTGTCAGTACTCCTTTAAGCGGGTGCATTAGCCCTTCTCACGCCAGATTCCTGGCCAATCCCCCACGTGGGTATGTGCCATGTCAGCGGCCAGGCAGCGCGCGCCCATCTCCCCCCGTTGCCAAGGAAGACGAGGAGATTCCTGGCCAATCCCCCAAGTGGGTATGTGCCATGTCAGCGGCCAGGCAGCGCGCGCCCATCTCCCCCCGTTGCAAGGAAGACGAGGAGCGCACGCACCCGCAGCTGTTGCTATGTTGACGGACGGCGGTCACCGGAATTCAGGGTCGCTTATAAAGTGCATTCGCACTTAAAAATTACGAATGTCTACGGTCTTGTTGAAGAAGCTGAACTCTTCGGTATCCTCGGAGCTTTACAACACCTACAAAATTGTGTGCCTAATCTGCCGTCTCAAAAATACCGCATTATCACCGACTCACATGTTGCACTTCGGGAACTAAACCATCCCTTTTCATTAAATTCAACGGCCACTACAATACTTCGAACTATTCAAGAGTTACGCTGCGAAAATGTTAAAATCCGCATGGTCTGGACCCCGGCTCACACCTTAGGGACCACAGGTAACCATATGGCACACACTGCTGCCCGGTAGTGTACCTTCAACCCTCCCATGGCTACCTCTTCGGTCTCAGCCTGATCCTCCACAACCGGATGCATCCCTTCCTATTTGGCCCCAGCAATACCGACAGTACAAGGTGATGAGTAGGAAACGGCTGTTTGACGCATCGCCACGAGGACTCATTTCTACTCTCATTTGCCCGAATAGGCAAGGATAAATCTTAGCTAATAAGGTCTACGCGAACTCTGCCTATACTCCGGATATCATCCGTAAATGGACTCATCCACATAGGGACTCTCCCTCAAAAAGTCCATTTTGTCAATCACACACTGACTCTAACCTTTTTCATTTAATATGGATATGGCCTCACTTTGTTCGGGGTCGACAACAACTCCCCGCCTCCGATTCCCTCCCAAATGATATGCAAGAGCGCTTACTAACAGTTCGGAGTGACACCACCCTACTTGAAGGAATTGTGCGGTTTTCACTACACAGTGGTCTCTATAAGGTTGTCTGATGCGTGAACGACGATCCCTTCTTCAGTGTGCCCTTTGGAAGAACTTTTTTCCAGTTTGTGCACATTCACAGTAGTGCCCTTCAGTGTGTTTTTTTTTCTCTTACAAACTCAATTTGCACTTTCCAGCAATGGTGGCGCAGCCGCGCCTTTTTTCCGAAGCTGTTTGTAAATGATCGGCGTCCCGGGCGAAGGCAGCCGGAGCGTTCGGAAACGTGGGGATTGAGAACGCAAAACCAAAAACCAGTGGAATGTGCTGTGTACCGCAGTGTAGAAATCGCTCAGTGCCCGGAAAAGCAAGGGGTCATACCTTTCCCAGCGATAAAAAAGCCCGAAAGGTTTCGATAACTATGCTGCGCATTGGAAAAGGTGTCAGCAACACAATGTGGTTTGCAGTATTCACAAAAGCTGACTTATTCTGGAGCAATATTCGTAAGTTTAGTTCGCTCTTTCGTTATTGATGGTGTGTTTTTCGTGCAAGTTGAGTGTGTCGTTAATAATAGATGGTCTGCAGCCACTGAAACGGTGGTTGAAGAAAGGCGCAGTGCCGCCACATAACATTCCTATGCGCATGCACGAGAAGAAAGTGAAGCCAAGAACCAACAGGAGAACGTCATTGTTCTTTCATTAACGAGCTGGTTTCTGTTATTAAATGATGTATTCCAGTTGCATTTTGTGCTTTGTTGGGTTGTTTGTGCTTCGTTCTGTTTTTTAGCATTAGGTGTGATTACTAGTGTTTTGAACTTGCTGCTTTTTTTTTTTAATTCTCAAACCCCCCAAAGAAATGGGGGATGTAGGTATATGTATTAAAAAATTGGCCGCGTATCTGCTCCTTTCGTTGCAAATGTCGTCAAAAGACGATAGTCTTTATCGGCTATTGCGAAGTAAATGCCTCCCTTCGCTTTGCCGCTCACCTCTCATGTTGTTCCTCTTGCGTCGCGCTCCTCCCAAGGTAAAGACGCCAAAGGTTTGCTTAGATCATTAAATTTCCCGCGTTATACTGCTCCAAACCGGGTGTCTCAATGCGAACGCTGCTGTACGGCGGAGACGCGCGTTAATCGAGGCGCCCTACTTCAACGTTTATAGAACCGCGTTTCCTTACTCCACGTGCGTTGCAAGCAGAACGTGGAACCTATCTAGTGGAACCTTGCGTAACTGTTGCCGGTTGATTTCTTAAAATGGCGCCAGAAGCTATAGTGGCGCGGGCGACAGTAGGCGACGGCGAAGTGAATTCTTTTTCTGCAGTTGATGAAGTATTTAATTTCGCAAAAGCAAGCATGTTTGATTTTTTTATAAAGGAACACTGCAAATATCACTTCTGTATTGATTGGTTGTCTCATATTTGCGTAATGTCTTGTTCTTCTTCAACAATGTTGACAAGTATGAACCTTACACCGGACATAAACGGGTAGATTTAGCTGTGACTATATAAGACTATTGCGGAGGCATAGTTTTGCTTTGGCCGGTTGGCTGAATCGAGTCACAGACAGACAGACGGACAGACATACAGACATACAGACCAAAATTTCTGGGTTTAAGGAGCCCAAGAAAGACTATCGTCTTTAAAAAATTCCCACCTCCCCTCGCGGGAACCCCGGTGCAGATGCGACGCATAGGGGGTTCACGGCACGTTTTTATTGAAGGCAGCGTAGGACAGCGGAGGAACGGCGCTGGAACTTGGCGCGGAGTGGCGCAGGCACCGCGTTTTAGAGCGCGCATAACGGTGAGGGAACGCGCCGGCACCAGTGCGTCTGCCGCGGCTATGACGCAACACAATCCAACACAATCCACTTTAATCCTATCCAACCAAATCCAATCCAATCCAATCCAAGCCAAGCCAAGCCAAGCCAATCCAATCCAATCCAATTCAATGCCCCTCACGAGAGAGTGTTCGCTATCGGAGAGGAGAGGGGGTGAGCGGCGGAGAGTGAAGCTGGCGCGGCGAGGAGAATGGGGGAGGGGTGGACGCCGACAACAACGACGACGCCGACGCCGGATGCAGGGACAAGGCGGGTGAATGAGATGCCTTCGCAACTAAAAAAAAAATAAACTTGTTACTGCGGCATCGTCGTTTCCGAAAGCGCGCTGAAAGTACACCACAGCTGATGTAACAGGCCTTGCCGTAGAGGCGTCAGAGTTTGATATTTAGTTTCGGTATTTTTATTATTACCTGTACGCTGCATAAACGCCGTTGGATCTTTCCTTGTAAAAACAGCCCACAAAATTATAATTTACTCGCATTATTCGCACTTGTAACTGTAACTCTACACAATTACGCAAGTGGCAATAACAAAACGCTGTGCTCGCTTGCGTCTGCCCAGCTCTGCTTGGAGCCTAATAAATATTCGTAAAGTGTGCTTGAACAGTTTTACGAGCATGGATGGAAGTGTAGCGCCCTTTATAGAAACTGAAGTGCCAACAAACGTTCACGCAGCGCGGTTGGCTGGTGACGCCATTCGGTTGCAAGCACAATCCCTCGATGCTCAGCATGTCATCGGTGGCCTCCCTGATGCCGCAAAACACTGTGGGACTGGCGTTGTCAACTGCTTCGCCTTCGACAAAGCACCTTCGTGTCTCATCGGCAAGGGAAAAGATGGTCTGAAGAGACACTAATGGGCCCGGATCGGCTTTTCCCGAGGGGGCGCTGCGAGCGGTCGCCGAGTGCGGACGTGTCTCATTTCGGCTCCGTGCAAATGCCGCTTTTTATCGCGGAAGAAATTCGCCCAGTCTTCTGAAAGTGTGAGTATTTTCTCAGTTCAATCGCCGGCACCGCCCGGTGAAAGAATCTTGTAATTCCAACCATTTTTCGGCACTTTACGCCAGTTTTAACGATCGACGTGGCCGAGCGGCAGCTAACCCTAACAGATCGGCGGCTAGGCCTGGCGACGGCTTCGGCCGCCGCGGCGGCGACCACCCCTTGCGCCGGCTCCGCCGAGCGCGGGGACGCGTCTACGATGAAGAACGTGTCGGTGGAAACGCCGGAAGATCTTCAGGCAGCGATAGAAGTGAACGTGTCGGACGAAATTGGCGACTACGTGGGCCGGGATTCCGGCCGCATGACCGTTCGAGTGCGGGGATCGTCGATCGGCGGAGCCGCCTCAACGAGCGGCGAAGGAGAAGAGCACGCGGGCTGGATAGTAGCCACGCGGCGAGGAAGAAAGACCGAAAGGGAGACAACGATTGGGGACGTGTCGTCGGAGCACCAACGACAGCAGCTACATCGTCCTCGTTCTACCGGTAAGCGTCCACAATTCACGCGTACGCAGATCAAGCAGAGAGTCAACATCAAGATGGCGAGAGCGGCGCGCATGCCTAGCCTAGCTACCCGCTAACGATCACCGTATTATAGTGCGGCCGCGATGCGGCTTTGCCATCGGGAAACAAGACCTCCCAGAATTTGTGGCGGCCATGGCAGCGTCGGCTCGGATACCGTTAGACGCAACGCTGGAAGATACAGTTTGTCCAAACATCGGACAGAACATCGTAGTCATCAGCACACCGAGCCGAGAAAGGGCGGACAAGTACGACAAGGTCAGAACTATCACCCTGAAGGGCACCAAATATGAAGTCTTTGCGTATCGCGCGGCTCCTAACGATACCGTAAAGGGAATCATATACAACATCCCGCTTGCGTACACGCAGGCGGACATCAACGCGTGCCTCATCGGTGAGCGCAACCGAACCGTCCTTGCCGCGCACCGAATGGGGGAGACTACGGCGGTCGTGGTGCTCTTTGAAGGACAAGTGGTACCTCAACACATCAAATTTGCCAGCCTCATTGTGAGATGCAAGATATATAAGCAACACAGAGAGGTCTGCCGGCAATGCGGGGAGGTTGGACATCGAAAAGATGTATGCCCCCGGCCGGACAAGAACGTTTGCTTCGCGTGCGGGCAACAGAACCCCCCGGAAGATCACGAAACAGTTTGCAAACCGAGCTGCAAGTTGTGTGGCGGCCCCCACCCGTCGGGCACGGGCAGATGCCGTAACAAGTACAAGACCCCCTTCCTCGTCCGACAACGCAAGATGGCGGCGAACGGATCAGAGAAACACAAAGGCCACGTCGACACGGTCAGTTTTGGCGGGAAAGAGGACTTCCCACAGCTGCAGCGCGTCGAGAAGGAGAACAATGGAGGGACACGCCAGCGCTCGCTCAGCCGCAACAACAGAAGCAAAAGCAGAGAACGAAGCAAAGAGCGGAAACGTAGTCATTCGAATAACCGCATGACGTGGGCGAAAATGGCTGCGCGCAGGAACGCCCCGCCGCCCGGCCACAGCCCACTTGCGGAAGGGGGCCGGCTAAGAGGAATGAGAGATAAATCCACTCTCTCACAAAGAGGAGAAGGAAATAACGAGGTCGCTGCGCTACGAGAAGTTATAGCTCAGTTACAGGAAACGATCAAGGAACAAAAGAAAATAATTGACCAACTCATGAAGATGCAGCCGCCGCCGCAACAATCACAATTGACGTGGCAGCTGGGTAACGTTCCGCGACCCCCCGCCTTCGCACCGGCGGGCGATCGCGATGCAGCGCCATCACAGCCGCCAATCAAGATGAGAAAACGGACCGGCACGGTAGAAGCCGGCAACGAGGAGGGCATGGTGGAAGAGCCGCCCAAGGAGGACACTGGAAACAGCACCGCCGAAATTTTCAACACCGACGAGTGCCGACTCACGCCGGATGATGGGGGGATCAACTACGGTGTCCGCATCCACAAGCTCAGCAAGCGCATGGACAAGCAAGCTGGACAGATCAAAGTACTAGGCGAAAAGATCGTTAACATAGAGCAGACTACGACCAGCATAAAGAGGGACATCGTGGACCTCAAACAATTCATAACTAAACAACTCGGAACCCTCGGCGGGAAACAACACGAGACTACACAGGCATTCAACGATGGCCCGTAAAAAGACCAGTATACGTATTTGGCACTGGAACGCAAATGGACTCCGGTGCCGCAAAGCCCTTCTAAAACAGGTCGTTAGCACCATGACGGACCCCCGGAGGTCATTCTGATACAAGAAACACACATGGAGGATCCCCCCAAACTATTGGGGTACCGCACTCACTTCTCACCCCCAAGTGCACGTACGCAAGGAAAGTGAGCGGCGCAGGGGGTCTGCACGTTCATACGCAAGGGCATCACTTTCATCCCACTTGATCCGCCGCACAATGGCTCGACGGCGCTCGAAACCTGCGCTACCGAGGTGGTGCTGGGAAAGCGTCAGCGTCACTCCATCACACTCGTCAATGTATACAGCAACCCGCAGCACGGGAGCCAGCGATTCAAGACTCTCTTCCAGAGAGTTCAGCAGCTTGTTCCGGGCGCACCTTGTGTCGTGGAAGGTGATTTCAACTCTGCTCACAAGGAACTAGGATATCCACGCACGACAGCCAAGGGAAGGAACCTTCTGGAAGAGGCCGAGGCAGCGGGCTTCACCCTTCATACAGATGCCAAGCAACCCTCAAGAATCGGCACGTCCACAGTGCGCGACGCGACCCCGGACCTCATCTTCACAAACGCGCCAAGCGAGGGTCCGGTAAGCTTGAGAAACACTGGTATGAACTTAGGGAGCGATCACTACATAATAGAAATCACGCTAGAACTCGGTGTCGAGGGCGCTAACACTCCCTTGCGCGTGCACAAGCTCACGGATTGGGCAGCCTTCCGCAGGCAAAGCACCTGCACCGTCATTGAAGATATCGAGGAATGGGCACACAACATAAATAAAGCGGTCCAGGACGCGAGCACGGAGGTCAGAACTGAGGACACCGTTCCTGCAATGGACCCTCATTTGGCCCACATGATCGATGCGCGAAGGTCCCTTCAGCGTCGATGGAGGAGGAACAGAACAAGTAGGAACTTACGAAAACGTGTTGCGCAACTCGGTCGGGATATAGAGGCGTACAGCCAACAGCTAGCCAGACAGCAATGGCATGCAGTCGGCAAGGAAGCGGATGGACAGCTTCATGCTAGCCGTACCTGGAAGCTGCTACGGTCTCTCCGAGACGAAACACAAAACAAGTCCTTCCAGAGACACCGGCTCGAGCAGATATTGCACACAGCGATTAAACAGCACGGGGAGGACGGAGTACGAGACTATCTCAATAACAAGTACCTACCTTCCACGCCTAGCGACGCCCATCCGGAATACGCAGGGAAGGCAAACCCCGCATTGGACACCGATATCAGCGAAGGCGAGATTAGGAGAGCCGTTAGTGAACTCAACTGCAAATCCGCCGCAGGCCCGGATCGAGTGCACAACAAGGCGCTTCGCAACCTGGGCGACGGAGACATTACGGCACTCACGTACTTCTTCAACAAATGTTGGAGCACTGGTCACGTACCGAAGCAGTGGAAGACGGCCCGTACGGTCCTGATCCCCAAACCGGGAAAACCACCTAACATCGAAAATCTGCGACCCATATCCCTTACATCGTGTGTGGGCAAGGTCATGGAGCACATCCTAAACAACAGATGGCAACGCTACATGGAAGAGAACGGCATCTATCCTCCAACCATGATCGGCTTCCGTAATAAGCTAAGCACCCAAGATGCCATGCTTCTCATACAAAGTGACCTGCTGGACCAGCCCAGCGTCACTGATTGCCGAACGATTTTAGGATTAGATGTCAAGAGCGCTTTCGATAACGTCCGGCACGCGGCCATATTGGCACAAGCTCAGCGCGTCGGCCTTGGGAAGCGCTCTTACGAATACATACGAGCCTTTCTAACGGGCAGAACGGCGCAGCTCCAAGCGGGCCAGATCCAGTTCGAGGAACGAGTGATGGGAGGCCAGGGAACACCACAGGGTGCGGTCATCTCCCCTTTCCTGTTTAACCTGGTCATGATCCCGGTTGCCAACAGCCTGGCCGATCTCCCCTCCGTGCATCATACCATCTATGCAGACGATGTGACCCTCTGGGTAAAAGGAGGAGCCACGGGGCACATACAGGAACAGCTGCAAGAAGCCATAGATCGAATAGAAACGCAATTGCAAGGGGCAGGACTGCAATGTTCCCCGCAAAAATCCGAATTACTGGTCTTACCCCCCGCCGGGCACTGGAGGAAGAGCGCTGAGGCAGAGGCCGCCGAAATCGTCCTGCACACCGGTGATAACGGCACCATCCCTCACGTGGCCAGCATCCGCGTTCTGGGCATGCACATCAACCGGGGCAGTGGAAACGCGACGGCAGTAGACCAACTCATCACAAAGATAGGAGTGACCACGCGCCTAGTCAAGCAGGTGGCCACGAGGAAACAGGGAATGCCGGAGGCGAGCCTCCTGCGACTGGCGCAATCCTTTGTGGTCAGCCATGTAGCCTACATTGGAGCTTTTCACAAATGGCTCCGACATGAGAAGGACAAGATCGATGCGGCCATTCGCAAGGCCTACAAAGCCATCCTAGGCCTCCTACCTAGCACCAGTAACGTGGCACTGGCTGGCTTGGGAATGCACAACACCCTTGAAGAAATAGGGGAGGCGCAACGCATATCGCAAATAGCCCGGCTTGGCACCACGCAAGCGGGCAGGGAGATACTCCACAGGGCGGTTCTGACGTCGCCGGTGGACCCCCTGCCTGAAGAGGGAGACCAAAGGATACACGCGGGCAAGAAGCATCTACTTGCGCAGCAACTAGTCGTGTCTCCACTTCCCCGCAACGTACAGCCGGGGCTGGACGAGGGACGTCGTAGAGCACGAGCAAATGCGTTAGCGCACATGTATGAAAACGATGGCTCGGCATATTACGTCGACGCAGCCGAACATCAGCACAAGACCGGGGTCTTTGCACTCTCGGTAATACGAGCACGCGATGGTCAGTGTGTAACGGCCGGCAGTGTCCGGACCCGTACGGCCGTGCAAGCTGAAGAAGCTGCCATAGCGCTTGCGTTGACCTGTCAACCCGGTCAAACCATCACGATACTGAGCGACTCCCTCTCTGCTGTCCACAGATACAGCAGAGATGCGATAAGCAGCGTCGCGTGGAAACTGGCACCCACAAACAGAATGGCTCGAGCATACCTCAGATGGTTCCCGGCGCACATGGGAAACTTATCGAAGGGGACCCCCAACCGCAATGAGGAGGCGGACAAAGTTGCACGAGAGCTCGCACACCGTGTAGCGACTGCCGAACCTCTTACGTCGCGGGCGGAGGGAAATGAGACTGACTGCGACAGCTCCAATGAAATTCACCCAATCCTGAACTTTGGAGACGTACTCGCCTGGCATCGGGAGCAACGGAGGAAGACAGTGCAGCCACACCCACTCCTCACCCGTACCGAGGGAGTGCTTTATCGTCAACTACAGACAAACACAGTGATTACGCCGGCGTTGGCGCGTTATGTGTGTCCAGGATACTACGCAAGTGACACGTGCTGTGTGTGTGAACTGGTGCTAGCAGACTTACCACACGTAATGTGGGGATGTGTAGAACACGAAACTCAGGGGTACCCGCGGGTGCTCCCCCCGAATGTGCAGTGCGCGCTCAACTCTACGGACCTCAGTGCGCAACGGACAGTGATCCAGCAGCTGGAGCTAGCCCTGGCTAGACAGAAACGAAGCGGATCGGGCAGTCACCAAGGTGGTGGCTGTAATGCCCCTCACGCCCGGTCTCCCCAGGCACATTAGTCATCCAGCCCGGTCCTTTCGGGGACTCCACGGACGGGGCGGAGTCCTGCGTGACGCACCCCCCGGTGCCGGATTTCACCGAATAAATGTCTTTATCTCTCTCTCTCTCGGCTTTTCCCCCGTATGCGCGCGCTTACACGACGTCCCGATCATCGTCCCATCCTCCATTTTGGATACCCCGTCGCGCCACCTACATTCGCTGGAAAGTGCGAATAGTCTACGTGAACGCCGGTCCCTTCTTCAGTGCACCCGCTGGAAGATCTGCAACTTGTTGCCAAGTTTCTGCAGGTTCACTGTACTGCCCTTCAATGTGTTTTTTTTACTCAAGAGGACTACAGAAGAACTGAATACTATCACCTTTCCATAATATGTAAGCCCTCTCCCCACCCCTTATTCCCTTTTCCCCGCCAGGGCTTCTTGCCTCTTTCTCATTAAAGCCTATCAATCAATCAATAAGTATCGTCATAGGAAACCATAAAGCGTTCGCACTCAGGGCACGCAACCGTAAATAAGCGATCCGAAGAATTTTCTGTTTTCGCTTTCCACTGGGAGCGAAGCACCGGGCTTGTGGTGCTGATTCACTGCATGGTCAGAAGGGTGCAGAAAATCGAAAAATATGAGCCAAATTGATTGATTGAGTGTATGGGGTTTAACGCGCCGACGCAACGCAGGCAATGAGGCGCGCCGTAGTGGAGGGCTTAGGAATTTTTAACGGCCGCTGAAACATCCTACACACGGGCGTTTTTGCTTTTTGCCTCCATCAGAAAAGCGCCTTCCTTCTGCAAACGGGAGACCGGAAGTGGACGTAGAGGAGACCGAATGGGGAGCATAAAAATGAAATAGACTTCATATTATGCGATAACCCTGGCATCGTGTAGGATGGGGAATGGCTCGGAAGGGTAAGGTGTAGTGACCACCGTATGGTAAAATCTCGAAATATGCTAGATTTCAGGAGTCCGTAACAACCTAGTACAAAAGAAGCCGGTTAATGAGCTAACAGTAAGACGTAAAGTAGAAGAATTCAGGATCGATCGCGCTGCAGAACCGATATTCAGCTCTTCCCGAGGAAGCAGAGTTTACGACACAGGAAGCCGGCGACAACCTTATACGCATTATCACAGAGGTTGCAGTAGAGGTCGGGGGAACGATGGCTAGAGAGGATACTGGTAAACGTTCCCAGGAGACGAAAGATCTAATCAAGAAACGGCAAACCATGACAATATCAACCCCAGCTGACAGAATAGAACTAGCAGAGCTTTCGAAGTTAATAAGCGTAAGACAGCTGACATATGGAAGTATAATATGGAGAGGATCGAATACGCTGTAAAGAACGGAGGTAGCCTGAATGCAGTGAAGAGGCCTCTTGGCATGTGGAAACATTAAATGTATGCACTTAAAGACAATCAAGGTAATGTCATCACAAATAGGGATAAAATATAAACAGTAGCCGAGGAGTTCTATAGAGATCTGTACAGTAGCCGGGACATCCAGGATAATGCCGAACGATAAAGTAGTTCAGAGGAGACAGACATCCCACCAGTAACGACAGAAGAAGTAAGGAAGGCTTTAAAAGAAATGAAAGGGGGCAAAGCACCTGGTGAGGATCAAATAACAGCAGACTTCTTGAAGGATGGCGGAGAAATTGTACTTGAAAAACTGACAAACCTGTACACGCAATGCCTAATAACCGCAATGGTATCGGAATCTTGGAAGAACGCGAACATTATCCTAATCCATAAGAAAGGCGACATAAAGCACTTGAAAAATTACAGGCCGATCAGCTTACTGTCAGTCGTCTACAGGGTCCTTACCAAGGTAATCGCTAACACAATTGCTGCAACCTTAGATTTCAGTCAACCTAAAGAACAAGCAGGGTTCTGTAAAAGCTATTCAACTATGGACCATATCCACACGATCAGTCAGGTGATAGAGAAGTGCGCTGAGTATACTGAACCCCTATATATAGCCTATAGCCTTCATATATTATGAGAAAGCATTTGACTCGGTCGAAACCTCAGCAGTCATTCAGGCATTACGGAAACAGGGTGTAGATGAGCATTATGTAAGAATACTAGAGGATGTCTACAATGGGTCCACAGCTACCATCATCCTCCATAAGGAGAGCATGCAAAATACATATAAGGAAGGGCGTCCGAGAAGGAGACACAATCTCCCCAATGTTATTCACAGCATGTTTGCGAGAGGTATTCAGAACATTGGATTGGGAACAGGTGGAAGTAAGTGTTAATGGAGAATACCTGAGTAACCTCAGATTTGCTGATGACGTTGCCTTGTTAAGTAACTCGGGGGAGGAATTGCAAAGCACGCTTTCCGCACTGGACGAAAAGAGTGGAACCGTGGGCCTGAAAATAATATGCAGAAAACCAAAGTAATGATCAATAACCTCGGGACAGCACCGCGGTTTCAGATAGGTGGCGAGGCAGGGGAAGTGGTAAGCGAATATATCTATTTAGGCCAAGTTGTGACCCCGGATCCCAACCATGAGGCAGAAATAATTGGTTGGATAAGAATGGGGTGGATTGCATTCGGCAGGCATTCGCAGATCATGAATGGCAGCCTACCAGTGTCCCTTAAGAAGAAAGTCTATGACAGCTGCATCTTACCTGTACTCACCTACACTCTAAGAAAAAAGGTGGTCAAAAGTGATGAAAGCGACGACGACTCTTCTTGGAACTTGCTGACTCCGATAAACGATTAAAGGTAGTCACACAACAGAGTCGTCGTTTCATCGACTCTTTTTTGACTCGTTTGCCTCCGAAAGAATCTCGCATGCATGCATACTTTGCGGCATACATATAATATGCATGTTTTAGAGCTTTGACGTACATTGGGTTACACGTGTGGAATAACGAAGTCACTGTATGCATATCTTATATAAGATATGCATACAGTTACTTCGTTATTCCACTGTTATCATTTCAATTTTATGTTCACGTATCTTTTGTTTTTTTTTATATTTGACGGATGATTCCATAAATGGTCTTCATTTACGTTATTATCACGATTACACCTGTTAACTCCGCGAACTCGTATTTTTTGTGCGAAAGCAGGGCATTACGCAGTTGGTTCGCTTTCAAGATTTTTTATTCGTGTTTTTAATGTTTTCGAAACTTTTTGAAAGCGAAGCCTCAGTGCCCTAACTGATGCCGTTGTATGCCAATACGCCCTGCAGGAAAGCCAACTTTCTGTGACGATGATGATGAATGATCTCGGTTGAAGTGAAAGTAAAAAGCGCTTCACGTCGACGGAATCAAACGTCGAGACTCTCGCGTTGTGAAGCCGGCGTCCATCTTATTGCCAAATTTCGGCATACACTGTTAAAAAATTCCGTATTGTTACGGACAAAGCCTACGTGAAAAAAACGTAAGCTGCTTCGTATTTGAGAAAACGTAGGGAGTGTCCATAAGCAAACGTAAACAACTTCCGTATTTTAGAAAACGAAGGCAATTTCCGTAATTCAACAAAAAGAGTGAGGAAAACAAAATTGAATCTGGCTTAACTGAGATATCAGCAGAACGTAATTGCGTCACCTGCAGTCGTGATGGAGACCTCCTAAATGTATTGTCACGTAGCCAAAAACGACTCGGTTGCCTTGAAGGCAAAACGGTTGATTGGAGCGAACTTGTGCTCCCCTAACAACTCAATGAATACACAAGCGGTGAAGCGGCAGTCAACAAAGTGACGTCGTGACGTCGCAGGAGAGTACCACCGAATTGAATGCCGCGGCGTCTGCTCTGCGGCATTTATCTTATGGCGCGAGCGTTGCTCGAACCGTCGAATTACATGGAGAACACTGTAGCTCAAAGAAGACTATTGTAGGCTAGTGACGTTAGGCGAAACATTCTCCCTATCAATATTTATTTGTTCAGCTTACTACATTCGCTCAGAGGGCATTGTTGTAGGAGATACATAAAAAGTGTCCAGTGCAGAAACGGGATCACGACTCGCGTAATATACAAAAATAAAAGTCAACAGAGGCGTCTTTTAAAAGCTTGCAGCAAAGAACCATGTACAACATCAAACGACAACAGAGCCGGAGGCAAACAAAATAAATAAGAGAAAAAAAAGGAAACAAGACGAAAGGCGAGATTTAAAAAAAAATGGACATTCTATAAAACGAGTCACAGCGGTCATCACACATTGCAGTGCGCAGAAACACGCAGCAGCAATAATGAATAAAAAACAAAAACAAATAATTGACAGCAATAAGATCACGGCAATTCAAGAAACACCGGTTTCAATGTCGCCACGCAGATAACACCTTAGAGCTGTGTGAAATCTAACGCCAGATGCGCAAACGACGTTTTCGTTTAGCTTATTTCAATCGCCAATGGTGCGTGGAAAAAAAGATGTTTTAAAAAGGAAGGTGCGGCAATGAGTTTCTCTGATCAAATAAGATAACCCGCGCGGCATAAGAAAGAGTGGAACACGCGACAAAAGGGTACAGTCGATCGTTAAAAACAAAACATAAATAAACATATCCAATGCATGGTTCGCGGCAGTATCTTTCGTCTACAACGCGTCGCAGAAACAAAATTCAAGCGTGACCTGCAATCGCGGTGGCGCTAGTTACCGCACTTCATCACTGGTTGCTCTCAAGGACTCACCGTGCGCACGGCACCGCATTCGTCCATCGCGCGTGGTATGTGTTTTTTTTTCCTGTGGCGGTTGTGGCATGGCGTTTGGGCGCGATAAGTCTTCGTTCGCGCTGTGTTTGCGGTGTTTTCTTGATATCTTTCGCACGTTTGCAGTTATCGCTCGGTCGACAGATAGCGTGACAGCAGGTAAGCGTCATTTCATTGCTTGCTTTGAAGTACTGCGTCGCGGGGCGCATTGAACCAACGACTTGGTTGAACCTGGCTTTGTTCTCCCCTAATTCAGAGCCGTGTTTTGACGCGCGGAGACTGACACGTCGCCGCGAGACACCCGTCGTGCTTTTAGAGAAGGTGAGCGTGCTTTTTTTCTTTCCTTGAAGTGTTAAGACTTTCCCCTCGAGGCTGGTCGTGGTGCAAGCGCGACATTTTCGAGCTTCGCACGCTCACACGAGTTATCGGCGTCGTGGCTTAGCTGGGCGAATGGAATATGAAATGACTTGACAAGCTGTACTGTAAAACACGCTTATGGGGCTTAGTTCATCTGGCACGGGAGAGCATATCATATTGGTTGGCGGTTCTAAACAGCCGTAGGTTGTAACTGGCGTCCATTTCAAACCTACGCTGGCCATAACTGTCGCGTAGTTTTCTGGTGTATTTCCGCAGTCCAGTAAAATTGTCCGAGCCCCACATTCATGTTCAGTTCTCATTACAGTGTAAAGTCCTTTGAGAAGCACGCTTACGAGCATGCGGCGAGTATTTGCTGTTGCTTCTTCAGTTTTAGCATATCGTTACCGTGTTTGCGTTACCGTTTACCGTGTTACCGGAAGCCGCTGGCGACGGGGAAGCCTGTGCCGGTAATTTACCGTTCGCGGTAACTCTCGCGCTGCGCACTCGACTCCCACAAACACGGTAACCGGTAACGTAAACACGATAACGCTATGCTAAAACTCTCTAATAAGTTTTACTCGCACATCTTTTGCGGCAGTCAAGCTGCCAGTTCTGATTTTACGAATCTCTTTCAATCGTCGAAGGCGTAGCTCACTATCGGAACCAGCGCAACACATTTCTGTGTTAACCAAGGTACAGGTGCGCCAAAAATGTAACTATGCAGGTAAATGTCTCCCAGGTGTCGAAAAGTGCTCACGTACTGAACATATACAGAAGAACAGAACATATACAGGCTGCAGTGCTTTTTACATTTTAATAATAATGTCGTGTGCAGATAGCAATGCAGGATGAAAAGCTGCAGCTGGTGTAGAGAAACCTTTCCTGCGTGTCTCGCTTGCTTTGAACATTTTGGATTTCACAGCAGTGTACTTAGGGTTATGCCTTGTCCCACTAGGTTGCGCGGTGTGGTTTTCAGGAAATACAAAGCCTTCAAAAGCCATATTTTCAGACACAAAAAAAAAAATCAGGATGGACGAACAAACAATGTTGCATTTTTGTATTCTCTGCCGTCATGTGGGAGCCACGAATCAAGACGTATGAAGCCCATCCCACACATTGTGGACCACTTCAAGAACAGGATAGTCTGTTGCGCATTCTTTCATAGGCTGTATCAGCGTGGTGAAGTCAGCTGGCTCATTTATGACCCACGAGTCTAGGTGCCACAAAGAAGCAAAGGATATATCAGTGCACTTTGACGACCTAAACAACAATATTTAAATGGAACCAGTAACTGCCCCAGAGCAATTACAGGGCCCCCTGCCCATTTGCGTTGATACGGAGCAGAAACTTGGAGGCTCACTAAAAGAGTACAACTTGTATTGAGGACGACTCAGCGCGCAATGGAACGGAAGATGATTGGTGTAACATTAAGGGACAAGAAGAGAGCGGAGTGGGTCAGGGAACAAACGCGTGTTAAGGACATATTAGTAGAAATCAAGAAGACGAAATGGACGTGGGCATTGCATATAATGCGAAGGCAAGATAACCGTTGGTCATTAAGTGTAACGGAGTGGATCTTCTTCTTAATCTCATCTTCTTAATTTCTAAACTTCTTAATCTCATCTGCCCATCTAACTTTATGCCGCCCCCTGCAACGATTACCTTCTATAGGGATCCACTTTGTTACCCTTAATGACCAGCGGTTATCTTGCCTTCGCATTATATGCCCTGCCCACGTCCATTTATTCTTCTTAATCTCTACTAATATGTCCTTAACACGTGTTTGTTCCCTGATCCACTCCGCTCTCTTATTGTCCCTTAATGTTACACCTATCATTTTACGCTCCATTGCACGCTGAGTCGTTCTCAATTTAAGTTGGACCCTCTTAGTGAACCTCCAAGTTTCTGCCCCGTAGGTCAGTACCGGTAAGATGCAGCTGTCATACACTTCCTTCTTCAGCGACAATGGTAGGCTGCTATTCATTATCTGAGAATGCCTGCCATATGCACCCCACCCCATTCTGATCCTTCTAATTATCTCTTCCTAATGGTTGGGATCTGGGTTTACAACTTGGCCTAAGTAGATATATTCGCTTACCAGTTCCACTGCCTCGCCACCTATCTCAAACCGCTGTGCTGTCCCGAGGTTATTAATCCTTACTTTAGTTATCTGCATATTAATTTTCAGGCCCACGGTTCTACTCTGTTCGTCCAGTGCGGAAAGCATGCTTTGCAATTCGTCCCCCGAGTTACTTAGCAAGGCAATGTCAACAGGAAATCTGAGGTTACTGAGTTATTCTTCATTAACCCTTACTCCCACCTGTTCCCAATCCAACGTTCTGAATACTTCTTGTAAACATGCTGTGAATAACATTGGAGAGATTGTGTCTCCTTGTCTGACACCCTTCCTTATAGTATTTTACTGCTCTCCTTATGGAGGATGACGGTAGCTGTGAACCCATTGTAGATATCCTCTAGTATTCTTATATAATGCTCATCTACCCCCTGGTTCTGTAATGCCTGAATGACTGCTAGGGTTTCGACCGAGTAAAATGCAGAATGGCTCTGGTCTGTGCTAGTTGGTACATCTTCGGTGGGAATCAGCTTGAATAAAACGAACACAAAAGGAAGAGGGAGTAACACGACACACTGCTGACTATCAACTGGAATTTTGCTGAAGGAAACAGATATATACATACGAAAAAACACGAAAAATATAAAAAAATATAAAAAGATATAAAAAGGTTGTTCACTGAAACTTGCTGAAACCTGTCTGCGAAACGCTCCTGCAAAGGATAAAGGCTAAAGAGAAGAGACGGCCTCCTCAACTCACTGAAGAGGACAGAAGACGGTTGGCAGTGCTGCCATACGTACATTGGTTTCCTCATGCCATGAAAAAAGTGGGAAAGAAACATGGCATGAAGGTCGTATTCTCCGCCCCCAACAAGGCCTACGGCATGTGCCGTCAGGTTAACAGGTGCGCACTGTTGCCAGTTTGTGACAAAAAACACCAGACAAGGTACGCAGATTGCAGCAAAAATGTGGTCTACAAAATTCCCCTGAAGTGCCGGTCCGTCTACATCGGACAAACCGGCCGATGCCTGAACGACAGGGCCCGAGAGCATGCTGCTTCGCTTCCGAACCGCGTCGTAATCATCTGACTGTCTGTGTAACACACCAACCCAAACCCACACCGCTCAACCATTAAGGACAACTGCCAGGTCGAATTGCGGTCGACACTTCCTGTTTCCCGCCAGCAGAACGCGCATGTCCTCGCTAGTGGCATGAAGACTAGCTGTGCACGCACGCCCCCTGTTTCCTCCTCCAACCAGTGCATGCATAAACCGGCAACCGGTAATGGGTGCGTGCTTAGGCGCGAAGTACACGGGTTACACATACACTGCTTTGCAGTAAAAACTGATTTCGTATTACAATTGAACCTAAGTCTCCAGAGTAGGGGTCGGATGCGTTACCATCGTGCTGCCTCGGCCATCTTTTTTTTACATGGAAGCAGATGCCACTCGAATTACCCCAGAAGAAGAAAGGCGAACTACAGTCGCGTGTGAAACGCGACAAGCGACGAAGAAGGCCTATTACAATAAAACCCCAGCTACAACAAAAGTTGTAACATCCCAATAACTCACATGAAAAGTCAGGCGTGTACAGGCAGCGATCAAAACACTGAAACCAGTCAAGAGCATCGCTTGAATGATCGTAGACACTGCGCACTGGAGCAATCTGCCCTTGAAATACGCTCTTCGTTGAGCTCGCAGGCCCTGCTTGACGGTGAAACATCCTAGCTGGCCATAGATTACGAATGACGATGAAAAAGAAGACGTCATGGGGAACTGTGCTGTCACTTGTTACTGTGACAAATCCAGTAGTAGCAGGTTCGAGGTCAAAATCTTTTTAAATTGAGGCTTTAGTGTCCTCACTGATGCCATTGTACGCTAATGGGAGCTGCAGAAAAGCCAACTTTCTCTGACGAAGATGATGGAGCATCGTGGGTGAAGTGAAAGAAAAAGAAACCGGGCCATCTCCACTGGTGTGAACCCCGGGGAGGGGCGAAGCATGCAGTGTATAAGTGTATGATGCGGTTTCGATTAAGCGGTTTCGATGTAGGATTTTCGAAGTTGCGATGAAGTGTATAATGCGGTTTCGATGCTGAGCGCTCGGCGTCTTAGGAGTTGGCGCCTTGCCGTTTTTGCCCACGGAGATGAAACCGTCAGGGTGCAGAGGTATACGGCTTTGATGCAAATTTCTCGTGTCTTTGAAGTGCGAAGCGTTCTAGCTCGAGGCGTTGTAAAACGAGTGTCCAGGAGGGTTCTGTTAGTACGACTTACGTTACAGCGCGAGGCGTTGGAAAGCGAGTGTCCTGGTGTTTAAGTACCGTGCCCACATGAGACACCGACAGCCCGAGCCCCTAATGTGCCTCGCCCCCGCCCCCTCCCCCCAAAAACGGGAAGTTGCCGGATTAAAACCTGGGTCCCTCGCGTTACCAAGCCGACATCGATCCGATTGCTTGATTTCGACATGGTCGAAGCGAACGCCAAGCAGCAGGTACCGCTTCGCGCGGCACATCCCGAACCCAAGCGTTAGGTCTACGGAGTGCACACGTGGCAGTGGCTGCGGGTATTCTAGAATAGACACGTATACCGCCAGTGTAGCACATACTCGCTGTGTGGCATTGGCCAACCAAAGAATCCATCACGAGAAAGCTTCGGGTTCAACCATCGTCGTCGTTAGACGGAGGGGTGCATGATTTCTTAATGTGCGCTGTAACACATCCCAGCAATCAATAATGCAATGCTCCATTGTTTCAGGCTTCTTGCATATCCTGCAGTCAGTTTTAAGCCACAAAGAAGTCCTTTCCTGCTTCCCATGTTTCACGGGAAGACCTGAAGTATGCAGTTTAAAGAAAAAGACTTTTTTGGCGGGGACACACACATGCGTTTCACGCCCCCCCCCCAAAAAAAAAAAAAAACAGGACCTCTCCTTTGTGGAAGACTGAGCTATAAACTGGGGTAGGGAAGCAGACGTTTATTATATCTATGGATGCACTTTTTGCGCTGATGTTGGACAAATACTCAAAAGAAAACTGCGCTCGCATGAGTAAAATAGCATCCACTGCTTCTTTTTGAAATCCACACAAAGGACAGTCCTGCAGTTCAGAGAAAACGATAAGAAATGCAGGTGATCTAGGCGACGCTGCACGACTGCGCCAAAGAACGGGTGAGTATATTCCTGAAGTGGTGGAAACGAGAGGCAAGCTGTTAAATAAACAAATGGATGACACCAACCCCACTCAAATTCAGTGGCAAGAACAGATTGTCTATTTGTCTTCTTTAGAGCGCCAAGCCAACCGCGCAAAGGTCCCATAAAATCGCTGAATGCTCCTGCGTGAAAAACAGTGAGCCTGCAGAAAGTACGTTAATTTGGCTGTGAAGAATAGATTACAAATTTTAGCTCTAGAAAAAACTGAAAGTTCCCGTACTGCCTTTCGCCGAACACGATTAGCAAGTCGCCAGCGGCGAAACAAGAGTTGGCCTAGTGACAATTGGGAGGCTTCTTTCGTCAGTGCCTTGTGTGCATGAAAAAGTTAGTACTTATTCAAAGAGAATAAAGGTATAAGCGAGAGGTGTAAAACTACGGACGAATTTCCCCTTTCAAATACAGCCTCTGCACATATAAAAATACGACTTCAGTTGATATTACACACCTGTCCCCGAAAGCAGTGTCAACTCTCCCTTTTTTACTCCCAAGAGCTCATTTGCTGAATATTCTTTTAACGGAAAAAAAAAACGCAAAAGCCTATTTTTGGGACATACCGTACTGCAGACGGTGACCGAACAATACATTCGTAGTTGCCCGCGTTTTGGGGGAGAGGGACAGCTAAAAAGGCATTGCACAAACACTACCCCTCGGTTCTTTAAGATTGCGTTATCCGTTGCATACACTTCAATAGGCGAAACTAACGCAACGTCGCTGAACCCTACAACCCTCGTATTTCTTTGCTTCTCGTCTCTACGTCGCACATCTATGCGATTTTGCATCCGTATGTGCGGGCGTCTCAATGTGGCTGCCCGATACAACAGCCCACTTTGCGCAAGCGTGAGCGCTGAAGGCAAGTCCGGCCATACGCTGTAGGCTCTACTTCTTTAGCTGAGCGCTGCGGTTATTGTTCCCGGGCATTTCCTACGCGTCAGCAGCCATCCTGACCCCTTCCGCCAATACCACTATCCCGGGTGACGACCTTCCGGCCTTCCTTTACGGGCGGAAATAAAATCGCCACAGCCATTTATAAATCTGGCTTTCACGACGACGTTTTCTAACTTTGTTTCTCGTGCAGTATCTTTTGTTTTTTTTTGTGTGTGTGCTCGTTTCTTCGTCCTCTTCGCTAGCTCCTTTTTCTACCAGCGCATCATGTCCTGCTGTTTTTAAAATTTTTACTATTCTGTGTTCTCAATTCCCTATACTTGTTTCTGGTACAGTTCCTCCCGGTTTTTGCTGTTTTATACAGCTTTTCAAACTTTATTTGGTTTTGTGAATTACGATAAACGTTTAATATGAGAAAAGGGCTTTACGTTCTCGTCAGGCTTTTGAAGCTAGCGGACGCGAGAAGGGCGTGCAAGTCGTTCCGCATATGCATGTTTTTTAACACAATAAGAGAAAAAAACCCATATTCCGAGCGCGCTGTTCTCTCACATATCGACAGATGTGCTCAACATGAAAATGTGAAAGCATTATATGCCTCATAAGTAAAACATCCGCAATTGTTCACATCGGATGGCTGGAAAAGAACGTGCGCCGTCGCCTAACGAGAGATTTAGCGCGCACGCAGCTGGCTTTCCCAAGCATTGAAGGCGTACACAAAAGGCCAGCCCCCGCTGCAGTAACATTCGGCGCGCGCTCAATTCCACGCCCCCCGGAGCGTGTGCACGCACAGTGAACCGCCGAGAGAAGCGTCGCAAGAAAAGCTCATTGGCTGAAATGGGTTCGTTAGCGGGCGCACCGCGAATGAGAGACTACACGTCGCCGCCGATGTCGCACCTTCAGATGAAGCCCTCAGTTTGCCTCCTCAGTTTGTGGAGGCACTGTCGCAGCAGCATGAACTCTGCAACGAGTGAGATAGGTGTCCTAGCTGTAAGCTTAGCGCGGACATCTACTGAAGATCCGTTGACTGTCCCAAAGAAACGCTTTCAAGATCTCATCTTGAACTATATTCCTGAGGATCCTCTTCGACGTTTCCACCAGTATACCCAGAGACTCGCACGTGCGAGTGAACTAATACTAGACTTTAAATCACGAAACCCGACTTCATCCCTATAAATAAAATCTATTCTACTTGGGAAAAATAAAAAAAAACAGCCTGGTCACATTGACGACGTGCGCGGCCATTTTGTATAGATGTTTAGAATGAATTAATCAGCTCGTCGTCTTTGACACCCATGCAAAATACACGATTGTGTGCTCTGTATTTCATTCTGGTTCACTGTTTCAATTCGTTGGCCGCATAAAAACTAAAATGTCTCTAAAACCCTGTAATCACCACCACGTCTCCGCACTCTCCGTTGGAGCTTTGGGTCTTAAAAATAACTGAAACTGCTCATCATCCTCTGCTCCGCAGTGGTAATTAAAACTGACATTGTTTCCCAGTTCTCGCTTACAAATCGCTGTTTGGGCTTCATTGGTTGCTGTAACTTACTTCTCTAGAGCGCGGTGTGCTGAGATTCCAAGTTATGCTCATTTTTATTCAGTATGAAGATTTTTGCCGCTTAACCTAATGCGCCGTATATGGGTTCGGGAATGCAATTCGGTAATTATTTTCGGCATGCTGGCCGTGGTATTGCAGAAGACATCGCTACGACCCTTTTGGCCGTGGTGTAGGCTGCATAAGTGGCAACATCCATTTTTACGGGCATATGGGGAAAAACTTGCAGAAAACCACAAGGCTTTCTCATTCACTCACTCACTCACTCACTCACTCACTCACTCACTCACTCACTCACTCACTCACTCACTCACTCACTCTCTGTTACTCATTCGCTCACTAACTCACTCATTCTTCAGTCACTCACCTCTCACTCATTCGCTCACTCACTCCCTCATCCTTTCCCTTTCACTCACTCACATACTGACTCATTCACTCACTCCCTCTCACACACTCACTCATGCGCTCACTCACTCACGCACTCTCACTCACTCACTCACTCACTCACTCTCTCACTCATTCGCTCACTCATTCGCTCACTCACTCCCTCCTTCCCTCTCTCGCACTCACTCACCCTTCACTCATTCGCTCGCTCACTCACTCATTCCCTCTCTCACTCACTCAATCATGCACTCTCTCTTACTCACTCTCTCACTCGCTCGCTCACTCACTCATTCCCTCTTTCTTTCAATCACTCACCCCTCATTCGCTCACTCACTCCCTCATTCCTTCGCTCTCACTCACACACTCACTCAATCACTTGCTCATTCGCTCGCCCACTCACTCCCTCTCACACACTCACTCATGCGCTCGCTCACTCACCCTTCAATCATTCGATCTCTCATTCGCTCACTCACTCACCCCTTTTTTTTCCCTCTCACGCACTCACCCCTCACCCACTCGCTCACTTACTCTCTCACTCATTCGCTCACTCACTCACACCTTCCCTCTCTCTCACTCACTCATTCGCTCACTCACTCACACCTTCCCTCTCTCACTCACTCACCCCTCACTCGCTCGCTTACTCACTCACTCACTCGCTCGCTCACTAACTCACTCACTCACTCTCTCACTCATTCGCTCGCTCACTCACACCTTCCCTCACTCTCTCACTCACTCGCTCTGTCACTGACTCACTCTTTCACTCATGCGCTCACTCACTCACTCCTTCCCTCTCTCTCTCACTCACCCCTCACTCATCCGCTCTCTCTCTGTCACTCACCCCTCACTCATTCACTCACTCCCTCATTCCTTCTCTCTCACTCCCTCACAGACTGACTTACTCACTCGCTCGCTCACTCACTTCCTCTCCCACACTCATTCGCTCACTCAGTCACACCTTCCCTCTCTCTCTCACTATCTCACCCCTCACTATTAGTTCGCTCACTGACTTATTCCCTCTCACTTACTCACTCATGCGCTCGCTCACTCACTCACGCACTCTCTCTCACTCACTATAACTCGCTCACTCTCTCAATCATTCATTTCCTCTATCTCTCAGTCGCTCACCCCTCACTCATTCGCTCACTCACTCCCTCATTCCTTCTCTCTCACTCACACACTGACTCAATCACTCACTCATTCGCTCACTCGCTCATTCCCTCTCACACACTCACTCATGCGATCGCTCAAATCCGTCATGCACTCACTCTATCACTCATTCGCTCACTCAGACCTTCCCTCTCTCACTCACTCACTCACCCCTCACTCATTCGCTCACTCACTCCCTCATTCCTTCTCTATCTCACTCACTCATTCGCTCGCTCACTCACTCCCTCTCACACACTCACTCATGCGCTCGCTCACTCACTCACACACTCACTATCACTCACTCGCTCACTCGCTCGCTCACTCACTCATGCTCTCTCATTCGCTCACTCACTCAATTCTTCCCACATGTGCGGGGGTCTGGTGTTTTGGTTCGTCTCGTGGCGGGGAAAGATCCTGCGCCTTCCGCTGGAAATTCTTCCTTTTGCAGATCGCTTGATACCAAAACCGGGGAAACCACCCAATCGCCTTGAGCATCTCCGCCCAATATCACTAACGTCATGCTGTGGCAAACTCGCGGAGATGATGATTCTAGAGCGCCTTACGTGGATGATAAACATAAAGGCAGTGCTGCACCAAGACATGACAGGATTTAGGCGGCACGTGTCGACTCAAGACTGCATGCTCCGCCTCAAGCACGATATTTACGACTCCCCCAGCAGCGCACAACTAAGGACAATTGTAGCGCTCGATATCTACAAGGCATTCGACAACGCAAGCCATAAAGCCATCTTAGAAAAGCTCCAAAGTATACAATGCGGTGAGCGGTTATATAATTACATACGGAACTTTTTAAGCGACCGAACAACGGAAGTCCTTGTAGACGGCCGCTTGGTAGGCCCTTTCAAACCAAGTAAAGGAGTGCCGCAAGGCTCTATTCTTTCCCCAACTCTTTTTAACATAGTCCTCAAAGACCTGCCCGCCAAACTAGACCCCATCACCGACGTTCACTTCAACATATATGCTGATGATCTGACTTTGTGGTGCTGTCAGGGTTCCCCCAGGCACCAGGAGCACCAACTACAGGAAGCGATTGATGTCGTCACCGCATACATGAAAGACGTTGGTCTCAGCTGCTCCCCCTCTAAGACCGAATACATCGTCGTGGAGGATGGTCCAGCCGGCCGCTCTGACCATAGCCGCAATTTAATCAAATTAACACTAGACGGCACAACCATAGCAAGGAAAGAAGAAATTCGCGTGCTCGGCTTTTGGCTTCACCAACAAGGCAAAGCGGACACTTGGGTTAAAAAAATCACGACACAGATCAATCAGATCACGCACAATGAAACGGATTTCAAGGAAGCGACATGGGGTAAAAGAACATGAACTACTACGAATTTTCGAGGCGTTCATCATTCCGTGCATCATGTACGCAGCCCCTTACATGCGGCTAACACGCACTCAGATAGACAAATTAGAAACGCAACTGCGCAAAGCTATTCGTGTTGCCTTGGGACTCCCAAATTACACCCCACTCCATGAGATTCGACGAATGGGAGTTCACACTCCATTATCACTCCGCATAGACATCCACGAAGAAGCGCACGAGTCTCGGCTGCGTGCCTCTAGACAGGGACGAGCTATACTCCGTTCCCTAGGGGCACAAATTGAGGAACCAGAAGGCTACATTACAGAACGCCCTCCTTGGGAACACCTGCCGAGGTTGACTGTACATCCTCTCCCCCGCCACATGAGTGTGGAAAACGACCACGAGCGCAGAGCCCACAGAGCGCGTGCCACCCGCCATTTAGTGGCGCAGAAGACAGACCAGGGTTACACTCCGGTCTACACCGACGCCGCCGTATCAGACGACGGTATAGTTGCTACCGCCGCGTACTACGGGAACGGACAAAGTACTCGTCGCTTCCTAGGAATTAGTGATCCCGGTCATGCCGAAGCGTTAGCAATAGCAGATGCCATCACGAACTTCACCGGCCGACGGAAACTACTTATACTGACTGACAGCCAGGATGCGATCCGCCTCTTCTGCCGCAATAAAATAGCCACGCACATTCGCAACATTCTCGAAGTGCATCTAGCCTCCCAACCAGAGCTTTCGGTTAAACTCCGCTGGATCCCAGGTCATCAAGGGATACCAGGAAATGTGGCGGTTCACCAACTCGTGCGCGAAACTCTCTTCCGTGAGTCTGAGCCTCCAATTGCGCTGCCGGAGGAATACGACCGCCACACCAGCCGCGTCGAAGAAAGACAAGCCAGGCACCAAATGTTGGTAGACCTTCGCACCGATCAAGACACACACTGCGTTCCTCCCATCTCTTGGCCGCGATCGAAGACAAGTTTCATCCGCCGAGCTCAAGCAGCTGTCCTACGCACCCTACATATCATGCACTACATAGAAAATAAACCTGGCCACCCTAGCTGCCCACGCTGCGGTAACGGGTACCCTAACAACCAGCACTACATGTGGGACTGCTTAGAGATTATACAGACAAGAAACATATACACAGGCTCCCTTTCCCCTACTCCTGGCACTTGGGCGGAGTGGCTTGACCCCCCAGAGGATCCCCAAAAACAACTCAAACTCGCTCTCCGCAAGCGCACGAAAAGCGCCGGCCGGTACCCACCATCAGTCCGACAATTGACCACCTCCTCATTACGACTGACAGAAGAGGAGCACTGGGAGGCCCTCCTCCAACACATTGAGGTAGTTCTTGGGGGCGACTGGTAACAGAAGCTCCTTCCCCCAGCAACGCAGAAGCCTTTATAGAAGGGCAAATAAAGATGTTTCTCTCTCTCTCTCTCTCTCGCTAGATGGGAATCGCTAATCATTTTCCGCACTTGGGTAGCTGCTATATAGGGCTAGGGCAAAGGCCAGTTCTTTGTCCTCCTTTGGGTGTTTGGGTGGAGCAGGAGTCAAGAACTTTGCTCGAGCAGTCGGTAGCGGCTGAAACCATAGCTCCACGTGGTTGTGTCAATACAAACAACGTGCGGATTTCCTCAAGTTCCTGGACTCACAGCTCTCTCCGCAGGGGTTGTCGCCGACGGTATTCTCATATAAAATGCGCAGGCTGTCTAATAGGTGTCTGCTCGCGGCTATCTTGGTGAGGTGCTCTAGGTGCGCAGTGTGTTGCACGGCTTGCGCCTTGATTTGTTCTTCGGAAGTGTTGCGCGCACCCAACGCGTCATATTTTTCGTTTGGAGCGTACATATATTCCTAGGGCTTAGTCATGCTCATTTCTTGATGAGGCTGCTTGGTTTGCAGTCATTTTAAAATATTTACGGATGTGGAGTTGTTAGGGGTTTGTGTGAGGGAGAGGCTGGAAGATGGGTACTTCTTGTTAAGGGGGGGGGGGATATGGCGATCTACCCGCCCCAGTTGACTGAATATTGCTTCACTACAGTTCGCAAACTGGGGTCACTTCAAATCTAAGCTGAATAAACTTGCGCAAGCGTTGTTGGGTAATGAAATTGTAGGTTTAAAACTATATTATGACCCTTGATGTAAATTCCTGCGGAGGCTAAATAAATGATTGGAAGCGGCCGCGTCCCGCGGTGTCCTACGGCTACGGGTCGAATATGACAAGCGGGAGGTCGGCGGGGGAGCGGGGGCGATGCTACGATATGAACTAGACAACTTCTAGCTTCACTGTACTATCAGATCCGTTCGCCCCTAACGAGATCCGCGGCTTGTTTGGTTTTAATAATCAGTATCCTGGAGTAGCTACCTAGCGATGATAAATAAGGGTATCTAAAACAAATGGCGTAAACATGCACAAGCAAGCCGCGGTATGTACGTGCGTTGCTTAAAATCAGCTGCCGGCAGTTTTTACCTACGATTGCCTTTGTGCGGTCGCGCGGGCGCCGGCTGGCAGATTGTTATGTAGCTTTGTGCTTTACACAAATATTGACGCCCAGGTGCAACATACGACGCGGGGCGCTGCGCGTTTCTCGCGCAAACACGACCATTGCCCAGGTCAGGTTAGTTTTTCCAGACTGCTCTCACACTACTGAAGTTCGCGTAAATCCAAATCACGGCCTCTCAACGCCGAAAGTACACAACAAACGTCTTCGAATCGAGGACGCATTAATAAAAAAAAAGTAAAAGCATTACACACACGTCATTGGACTCGCCGGCCAATAAGATGGCTCTAGCGGCGCCGGAGTGCGCGGTGTGCCGGAGAGACCGTTTAAACCCCTTCCACCATCCGCCGGGCGTTCCGGCCGCCGGAATGATTTTGGCCGGAACGGAACGACCTCGCCGGAGGTACCGTTTATAGGCCTTAACCCGCCGCGGTGGCTCAGTGGCTAAGGCGTTGCGCTTGTGAGCACGAGGTCGCGGGTTCGATTCCCGGCCGCTGCGGCCGCTTTTCTGATGGAGGCGGAAAGCCAAAACACCCATTTGTACGACAATTCGGCGCACGGTAAAGATCCCCAGGTGGTCAAAATTAATCCGGAACCCTCCACTACGGCGCGCCTCATCGCCTGCCTTGCGTCGGCGCGTTAAATCAATCAATCAATCAATCAATCAATCAATCAATCAATCAATCAATCAATCAATCAATCAATCAATCAATCAATTATTTGTCCGTCTATATGGCTACGCAAAATGGAAGTTGCGGAGGCAAGAAAAAAGAGGTCATCTCTCCCGGTCAGTGGCTGCAGAGGCCAGCTCTAAAGCTCGAGTTGAAGCTGGTGCGTCCGGTTATCACCCCCAGCTTTCCTTACAGTACTTAGCCACAGACTTCGGTTGCCCGTTCTAAAATGCACGTGGTGCGCCATTGTCATCGCTCTTCTGACCTCTGCCATGCAGTAGCCGAAAAACAGCGAAAATGGAATAATAAATAACGGTTTTAAACATAGTTTCGCTTTCCACATGCGGCAATAGCTTTGTCTTTTGGGGCGTAGGAG
Source organism: Haemaphysalis longicornis (assembly GCF_048455015.1). NCBI lineage: Eukaryota > Metazoa > Arthropoda > Arachnida > Ixodida > Ixodidae > Haemaphysalis > Haemaphysalis longicornis. The sequence goes on from NW_027526225.1 coordinate 122,247,769, forward strand.
GGAAGAGAACATTTTGTTGATTTGGTATTGGCGTTCTCGATGTCTTTTGGGGCAACTCTCAGTCGGTTTTTAGTCCGTGCTCTGTTTGTGTGCTGCTCGTGCACTAGAGGCGTGTTACCTGACAGTGAGAGGCACGCCCGATCCTTGACAGAATGACGGCAAGAAAGTTAGCGAGAAGTAAACTAAATTACGACAGCCAAATGTGGTTGAATGAGTACCCAGTAGGCCTGCTTAGATTGTTCTTTTTTGAAGCGAAAAACTAAAGCCCTACACGACAACTACAAAAAGTCAAACCAAATTGCAGTCGACTTGTTTTCAATGCAGGTATAGGCTATCTTCTGAAAAAACAGGACGCCGAGCCTTGATCCTAGGCTGGACCCTAACTAGCAATTGTTCGGTTTGAAGCATGCCGCCTGTTTGCTTGATATACTTAAGAAGCTCAATATTTTCCCGCCAAATAGGCTAGAACTAGCCTTGAAGAAGTATCACGCCTAGGTAGCGAAGAAATTCCTTATCTAATCTAAAATTGGAGATGATGTCTCCCTGCCAATGCAGCATCGTGATTGAACTACACCGCTTTCGTGAACGCAGTGTTTCACTCCCAATAAAAAAGAAAAAAGGGCCCATCACCCCGCGAGGGGGACTCGAGTAAATGCGCGCATAAGGGGTGGGTGTATTGCGTTAACTTTTAGTGTTTGGGGAGTTGGTGGTAGTGAATGCGTTGTATCAGCAGCTTCTTGACGTAGTTTGAATGAGTCAAGGATATAAGGCGCGTTCGTAGCCTTTCATTCTGTGTCGGTTTTGTGGTGCAGTGGGAAGAGCACCATGTACCTCGCCTTCCGCCCACAGGTAGTAAATGCGTTGTATCAGCAGCTTCTTGACATAGTTTGAATGAGTCAAGGATATAAGGCGCGTTCGTAGCCTTTAATTCTGTGTCGGTTTTGTGGCGCAGTGGGAAGAGCACCAGGTACCTCGCCTTCCGCCCACAGGTAGTGAATGCGTTGTATCAGCAGCGTCTTGACGTAGTTTGAATGAGTCAAGGATATAAGGCGCGTTCGTAGCCTTCCATTCTGTGTCGGCTTTGTGGCGCAGTGGGTAGAGCACCATGTACCTTGCGTTCCGCCCGCAGGTTCGTGGGATCGAAGCCAGGCGCCGTTAAGTATTTTTTTATATAGTGTAGGGGGAGGGGTGCGGACCTGTTGTTGAGAGCGAGGAGGGTAGCGTGATGCGGGAGAGGAGGAGTGGGGGAGAGGGCGCACCTGGAACGGCTGTTGCGGACGCCGAGGCACGCCGACAACGCCGGGTGACATCGTGAGTTAAAGAAATGCTCTGCATTTAATAGAGGCAACACAACAGTCCCGGATGCGGCCGCCATCCTATTCTTCGGAGGCACCGCATTGTGAGGGCGCCTATGCCGGGTTGGCCACCGACTCCGATGTCGTTGGTAAACGCATGGGGAGTGCCTTTGAGTTCACCGTGGGAATTTATACATGCCTTTCTTTTAGCAGGATTGCTGGAATGCTCACAGGTTTAGAATTTTTCAGACTCATTTAAAAGTGCAGCTCCCCCCTGCCCGAACTTTGTTGCACTCCACAACATGGCTGCCTGTTGAAGCTTTACAGGTATGTCGCGCTCTCGTTGAATCATTTACTTCGGTCCTACTATCCTGCGGTGTACATCCACTAACGCGTACACTAGACACCTCTGGTGCTGAGCTGCAGCCAGGCTGAAGCGTCCTTTGAAACCATCTCGCCGGGCGCCGCATACGAGCGCAGTAGCTGGGGTGGAGGAGCCGTTGAAGCTTTAGCTAGCTAGAACGGAAGCCCGAAGAGAAGTTGCGCTTCACTATGGGAATTCAGGTTTATCGAACAAGAAGCGCCGAATGGCTGGCGTCGCCGTAGAAGTGTCTAGAAACGTTATTTTGTGCGGCGGCGTAAAAAACGGGGCGACGGCATTGCACGCGGCTTCCCCGTGATCGTGGCTTGGGGAGCTGATTTCCTTGACATTCATTCCCAGCATTTGTTCCAACTGAAAAAGCGGAACTGACATAGTTGGGAGCTGATTTCGTGGGGACAGGATTTCCGGTTGCAGACGTCACGCTGCGTGCTCATTTGCCCGTGGCGCACGTAATGCGTCTAACAACGGGATAAATTCCTTGGCAACCGAAGATTTAGTTTGGGGGTGCGTACCTTCGTTGCACTCTTCCTAGGGATATAAAAACCCTCAAATTTTCCTCGCGCTAGTTACCTTGCAAAATTTTACGTGGGCTATTTTCACAAATAGCTGGAAGTTCTTCAGTCAGGAAGTTTGCCAGGCGCTGCATAAATCATGTGTAAGGATTCTTGGGCTTTAATATTAGCAACTTACTAGAAAGCTTTTCCACTTTCGCTGTGCTGAGTTTCCGAAGCACATACAGCTGTTGGCGAGCCCATCTCATTTACGTTTACCTGCAGTGAGCCTAATCCGGCAGTTGCTAGCTTTGTGTTTATCCGAGCCTGATCAGGAGTGCAGCAGGTTTTCTAGTTGAGTGCTGCGAAGGAAAGTTTGGCATCCACCTAAATGCAGACATACGGCTACAAAGGAAAGCTATACCGAAAAGGAAAGCTATATCCATCCTGATGCTTTCCTTTGTAGCCGTATGGCTGCATTTAGGTGGATGACAAACTTTCCCTCGCAGAAACTTGCTCCACCTTGAGGGTTTCCCCTAAATCTGGCCGACTAGTAGTTGAGTGCTGTAGTTTCTGTAGTTGCTGCTGTGCTGTAGTTGATGTGGGTGCTGTAGCTTGTAGTTGCTGTTTCTTTAGCTTATCAGGAGTTTTGGGCTCAAGCACAGCTCAATCTACAGTTTAGGAGTGCTTTCTGTTTTTTTCTCTTCCCTTTGAGGAGGTAAGTGCGTCTAAAGGGCCAAACCAGACCACTGGGCGAGTCGGTAGCAGGCTTATATATGAGCGCAGTGTTTGTGCCCTGTTCTCTTGTTGTCTCGTGCTTTCGCTGTTACCAAGCAAATAGTCTAAAGGGCAACAATCTCGTGTAGGGGGTCTACACTTAATTTGGGTAGTATAGGAATTCATGCAAAAAGCACAGCCTCCGCAATACTTAAACTCTGTAGTTTTAAGAGGTCATTTTCCCCCTTCTTCTAAGTAGCATAGGCATATTTTAACCTCGGCCCCTGATTACGCAGTTCTCCATAGGAGTGCATGCACTGCCTCTAGGAATTTAGACCCCCAAGGGTTGACAATTTCTGCTTTTAGTTTGTTTATTCCAATGATTAATTTTTTACAAGAGCTCACCCACCACAAGGAAGGTTTTTCGCTAAATATAAACAACATTAATATTGTTACGTGCGGGAAACGACAGTTTATTGCAAAGCAAACAAGGGGTAGCTCAGTATGTCCGACTACAGCCGCGAACGCTAGCAACCTCGTCTTGCTCTACCTCAAGCACCTTCGCTTGAATTCGTTGCTCAATTCCTTGGGTCACTTGACCTTGCGGACCGTGATTAGGCAGCGTAACATCTTCCCCGGTTGAGACGTTGCCATCCGGGCCACTCAAGGCGTGCCGCGTGAGTACTAGGCTTTGAGTCGGGCGACGTGAACTGTATGAGACTTGCTGCTTCGTCTGCCATTTCTAAGGAGCCGTGAGATGACGTAGTTCACATCGCTTATACGACTGAGAACCACACATGGCCCCGTGTAGTGTGCCAGCAGCTTCTAACACAAACCGCGTTGGCGGAGGGGGGTTCAAAGCCACACAGAATCTCCTCTTCTGAACGGCATGACTCGGTGGCAGCTGTCGTAGTGCAACTTCGACTGGTCTTGCGAGGCCAGTGTACGTAACCGAGAGAGTCGATCGGCTTCTTCAGCGAGGCAGAGAGTCTTGGCTACGCTGCGGTCATCGTTAAGAAAAAACGGAAAAAATCGTATCGAAAGTGCTCGGCGGGGGACGCGCATTAAAGCAGGTAGAAAGGGCTGTATCCTGTGGTCTCGTGGCGGGCGGTATTATATGCGTACGTAATGAAGGGCAAGATGGCGTGCCAGGTTTTGTGTTTGGAATCAACGTGCATAGCTATCATGTTGGTAAGTGTCCGATTGGTGCGCTCAGTGAGGCCGTTCGATTGCAAATGATAAGGGGTGGAGTGCCGAAGCTGCAAGAAAGAATGCCGGAGCAGTTTTTCGACAACATCAGCGGTGAATTAGCGCCCACGGTCGCTGACGATGACGCGAAGCGGGCCGCGGCGGAGCAGAATATGGTGAAAAATAAAGTTTGAGACCTTGGTGGCAGTAGCTGATGGCATCGCAGCTGTCTCTGTGTGACGGGGAAGGTAGTCCACGCAGACAATTATCCTACGGTTACCGTGCGCTGACCGTGGGAATGGACCGAACAGGTCAATACCAACTTTCTCGAATGGAGAGTGCGGTGAGCTTACCGGGTGCAGTTGGCCAAGTGGCCTTGGCGCAGGAGTCTTGTGCTGTTGACATTCGAGGCAACTCGCGATGTATCGTTCTGTCACATGACGCGTTTTGGGACAGTAAAAGCGATGGAGCGTGCGGTGAAGCGTCCGACCAAGTCCCATGAGGCCCGCAGTGGCATCGTCCTGCATAGCGTGGAAAACCGAACTAAGTAAGCTTTGATGAACCACAACAAGCAATCGGGAACCGGTTGACGAGTAATTCTTTTAACGCTGTGTCTAAAGGTACGTCGGACGTACCCGCAAAATTTCTTAAAGATACGTCGGACGTACCGGCAATATTTCTTAAAGATACGTCGGACGTACTCGCAATATTTCTTAAAGATACGTCGGACGTACCCGCAAAATTTTTTAAAGATACGTCGGACGTACCCGCAAGATTTCTTAAAGATACGTCGGACGTACAGGGCCCAGAGTGGCTCGAAAGCGGCGTTGCTCGAAACCAGCGTGGTTATCTCGAACCAGCAACGGCAAAACCATCACGCGTTTGCTGTATATAAGCCAAGAATCTAACGATGCCTAACCTGACGCAGAATGTATTTTTTTCCTCGTGTTCTCGTGTTCTCTAGTGTCCTCGTGTTCCCCCCTCATATGGTTCTGCTGCCCTAACGAGATGGACGCGAAATCACGCGTCGCGCGAGCGTCGGCGTCGTTCGGCGTCAACGCGCGGGCCCGCAGGAGACCGGCGAAGTCGCGCGTCGCTGCGTCGGCGGGCGTTGCTGGACACGTCTGCCATCCTGTTGAAGTCGTTTATGAGCAGTTATTGTCGCTTCTTGAACCGCAATTATCAAGACTTTAGCTTTAGCAAAAAAAAAAAAATCACTTGGCGTCTTTATTTATTGCTATGTTGGCGGGCAAATATTGAAATGCTGCGAAATGTATCTCGAGCCATAGGGTCAAATCAGAACAAAATAAGATCGAATGATAAACGAAGACGCACCTAGCACAACTGCTTTAGTTGCTACTTGATTTAACCTTCATGTTGCGTACCGACTGCACGTTCATGAATTCAAATTGTAAGCAAAACAAATTTCAGCGCTGCCTTGTACGGAGGTTACCGTCGAACGTCATTTGTAGGTTGAAAGGCAGGGTTCTCTGGCACCCTGTCTGTGCCCTGTAAAAAAAATTGATCAAACCCTCACAAAAAAAAAACGCCTTTTGCTAGGATTCGAACTACGGACTTTCAAAACACAAGCCCGGCTCTCAACCGCTCGACCACGCGAGGAGACGAGGAGGCTTGAAGAATTCGGTGTACCAACTGAGTCTGCCCAGTTAAAGGAGGCGATGGTCGGGTGTGCGTTCTTTTGGTCGTATTTCAGAGATTTGAGCAGTGGTAACGCTTGCTTCTTGCGCACCGATCTTGGAGCCGAGGACAATAATGCTAGTGCTACAAGCGATGTAATTACAGCTCCCTTTTTTGAGTAAAAAAAAACTATCGCACATCCCCGGTCTCCCCTGCGCAAGCCACGGGAGCTACGAATGGAATGGAATGCGCCAGAATTCTGGCGTTGATAACGCTTGCTCGTCATGCACCGATCTTGCTGACAAGCCACATTATTCTAATAATGGATGCGATGTAACCAGAGCTCCCTCATTTAACTCACACAAAGCTATCGCAGATCCCCGATCTCCCCGATGAAAGCTGAACAAGCCACAAATGGATGAGCGCTTGCGAGCAGAAATAGCTTGCAATTTGTCTCAAGGCAACCGATTACCGTAAGTTAAAAAGAAATTGATTGTTTTCTGCTGAAAGGAACGACCCCAAACCAGGCGAAGACGGACGCTGCCGCTCGCTTTCCGATGCTCTCTTGCGCTGCGTCGACGCCGATATCTGCGCGCGTAGACATCGGCGTCGCTCGAGTTTCAGCTCGCGTCGCCATGCATTTCTGGCGACGCGACGTCGAAGCGAGAAAACGCTGAACGTACGCAGCATGTTTGGGCCGAGTGAAACCGAATACACCGACGTACTTAAAAAAAAGTTACAGCCGTTCCACTCTACGTGAAAACTGTTGGAAATGCAGAGCACTGATTCGCCATAATGGGCTGTAGCGCAGTTATCCGCTCACTGCTACCACCCGACGCATTTCAAATTTCCCGCCTTCGCAGTGCTCGCGCGCCCCCTGCCTGAAACTGCGCCAGCAGGAGTTCTGTTCTTTTTGTGCTTGTTTTCCCTTCCGCATCGCCGCCCGACGTTGACGAATGGCTGCGGCTTCTCGCTGGCGAAGTTCGGCGTCGGCGGCTCGCTTGCGGCGCTTGCGCTCAGCATCCGCAGCACGCCGCCGCGCCGCCTTCTTTTCCCGCGTAGACATTGTCGATGAAGTCGATGGTGAAACGTGCCGTGAACCCCCTGCCGCGGCTATGACGCAACGTGGCGCGGCTATGACGCAACACAATCCAACACAATCCACTTTAATCCAATCCAATCCAAACCAATCCAAGCCAAGCCAAGTCAATCCAATCCAAGCCAATCCAATCGAATCCAATCCAATGCCAGACCGACGGGGAGCGATGCGGACTACGGACGCCAACGCGGGTGACATCGTGAGTTACTGAAATGCTCTGCATTTAAAAAGTTTCGCGGATACGTCCGAAGTATCTTTAAAAGATCTTGCGGGTACGTCCGACGTATCTTTAAGAAATCTTGCGGGTACGTCCGACGTATCTTTAAGAAATGCTGCGGGTACGTCCGACGTATCTTTAAGAAATGCTGCGGGTACGTCCGACGTACCTTTAGACGCAGCGTTCTTTTAAATGCAGAGCATTTCTTTAACTCACGATGTCACCCGTTCAAGGCGTCCGTAGTAGTCCGCATCGCTCGCAGGTGCGCCCTCTCGGCGCGATTGTGGCGTGATAAAGGCGGGTGTCGGCGAGGCTGGAACGCACTCATCGCCGCGCTCTCTCGTCAGCCCCACTCCTCCTCGCCTACTCTCCGCTCGTATCGCGCGCTCTCTCCGCGGTCGGTTCGCGCCCAACAGGTGGGGGCGCGCGCGTCGCGGGATCAACAAAATCTGTGGCGTGATCGTGACGTCAGCATCGCGCGCGCGTGGCGCGATCGTGGCGTGATAAAGGCGGGTGTCGGCGAGGCTGGAACACTCTCATCGCCGCGCTCTCTCGTCAGCAGTTGCCACAAGTGCAACAACATTAACGTAACGCAAACTACTTAACGTCGTGCGCCCCCGGAAAAGCTCTGCATTTGATCGTGCCCCTCGCGAGGGGGATGTTTCTTCCATCCGGAAAACGGTTACCGCTGGCGGGAATCGAACCCGCGTTCTCGGGCACAGCATTTCTTCCACCCGTCGTCTTGTCATCATTCACTCAGTTAGGACGGTGACACTGCTGAGTCCAGAAACGGCCGCCAAAGGGCTGCGCTCTAAAATAACAGCTTCAAAATAACATTTTTTTTTCAGCCTTGCACCAGTATAGTGCAAGCTGCGCCAGCCTTGTTTTTAAATTCAAGCGCAGCGTTGAACGAGCACAGATGCGGTTGGAATGTAAGAACGCAAATGTATGCCCATCTTTCTGCAAAATGACGCCGAGGTCTAACTGCAAGGCACTGAATCGCTGGTTAAAATGGCTTCTGTGTTTCATGAGGGAATCGAATAGGCATGCGCAGTGCGCAAACGCATGGTAGACGTTCACATTAGTTTCAAAGCGCGATCTCCCCAAATTTCCGGACTAAACGTGCGAATCTGGATATGCTACCACTAAACTAATAACTTTTGGCCATTCGAAGTTCGTTTTAACGATCTGCAGCGATCCGAGACTCTATTGTATGTTTGTAGTGAGGCTTCGCGTTTAGTGAAATTCGCTATAAAATACCCCTCGCCTCATCCTCCTCCTCCCAAGAGGACGCAAGGTTAATCAGGAACGGCCGCTGACCGAGTAACAACCTCTTTAGCGAGAGTAGGCCGTCTAAATTCTTGCGTCCTACGCAATAACTGCGGCCTACTGCATCAAAAGTTAGGTCTAAGCACTTAATGCGGCATTTTCGAACAGCGTGACATTATAGGCGCATGCTGCGATAAGTACCTTCAATCATACCGTAAAAGGATTTGAATGCGTCTCAGACGACGACAAGGAACGAAACTTGTGAGGATGCGTATGTTATAAGTATTACTGAATTTCTCTTTTGAAGAAATCAGTAAGCTAACACGACCCGATGACAAGAACGAGCGTACTTATATGCATATGCACAAGCTATAGCGAATACCCTTTCCCTATGTTAGGCTGCGAGCGGGCATCCCTTTGAACACCCACCCCTCTTACAATCGTTTGATACGTTCCACCCCACTTTTATCGATAAGCATTCACCACACATTAACCCTTAAGCCTGCTCGTCTGTCCCTCGATCTTCGAAGTATAAATGGGAATGGAAATATAGGGGAGATTCCTCCTTTAAAGACTAACCTCAGAGGGAGATTTTTCGAGGCTCTTGTTTTGTATGATAATGGTGTAGATTATAACAACGACGCGGTCGCCATGGCTTGCAGGCGTCTGTGCGAACGAACGTGTCGCGCAGACATCACATTCATACAGTAGCCAGTCGTTATAACGAAATCACTTCACTCCAATTCTCGCTTTATGAGAAGTTTCTCATTGCAGTGCATGAACTGGAAGTTATACCGGCCTTGAACGAAGTACCGCTTATAACGAGGTCAGATTTTTTCTTAACGATGACCGCAGCGTAGCCAAGAATCTCTGCCTCGCTGAAGAAGCCGATCGACTCGCTCGGTTACGTACACTGGCCTCGCAAGACCAGTCGAAATCGTTTCCAAAATCCCGGGCTCGTCACGTCATAAATACCGGATCAGCAACACCAATTCGGCGGGAACCTTATCGATGAGTGTCACCACCACAGCGCTAAGTTATTAACGTCGAAGTAGATGAAATGTTGAAGCAAGGCGTGATTCAGGAGTCTTCGAGTCCTTGGGGAGCCCCCGTTATTCTGGTGATGAAGATAGACGGCTCCTGGCGGCTTTTTGTTGACTACCGCCGCCTGAATGCTGTCACAAAAAAGGATGTATACCCTTTACCACGGGTTGACGACGCTGTTGGTTGCCTCCACTCAGCTTCGTACTTTTCTTCCGTCGACTTAAGATCCGGATACTGGCAGATTCCTATGCATCCAAGCGACAAAGAAAAGACGGCTTTCGTCACACCAGATGGGCTATACGAATTTAATGTCATGCGCTTTGGGTTGTGTAATGCGCCTGCCACCTTCGAACGGTTCATGGAAACAGTTTTGCGTGGTCTGAAGTTGAACAAATGCATGGGCTATCTGGATGATGTCGTCATTTTCGGTCGCACTTTCGACGAGCATAATGCTCGCCTAGCTGTTGTGCTTGACTGCATACAGAACGCAGGCCTCGCATTGAACTAAAAAAAATGTCGCTTCGGTTAGTGCCAAGCCCTTGTTTTAGGCCTTTTGGTTGACAAGGATGGTGTGCGACTAGACCCGCACAAGACTGAGGCTGTCGCATCCTTCAAAGAACCACAGTCTGTAAAAGATTTAAGAAGTTATTTAAGATTTAAGATTTAAGAAGTTATTAATAACAGCCGGAGTTACTATGACAAAGTTTCTTTTATGACGCCGCACACCGCATTCATTACGGCCGGCAACAACAGCCTCACTGTTAAAAGCACACGCTGAAAAATGAGTAACACGTAACCTCCCAAAGCGGCAATGCAGCTGCTAAGCACAAAAGCTTTAAACAATATTTCTCTTGCGGCAGTCTTTCAGCTTTAACGGCAAACTCCAGGAAGGTGGCGTCTGCTACTTTGCTAGGCCGATTATTGCGCCCTCAATACATAAAAATGAATTTAACCGGCGTTTTGTAGAGTCCGCTTTAGGTTACATGGTGAAAAAATTAGGACACACGAAGTGGACAGTGTGAGCGCTACTGTAAATTGATTTATTACAAGTACATTATTTCCTTGGGAACCAAACACGTCGGAAGTGTTACAAGATACAAATAAAAGGGGGGGGGGGGGGGCAAGTGTGGGAAAACATTTCAATATAACTTACTGGTGACAGGCGGCAAAGCATCATAAGCTGGTAAAAGGCACTTTTGCTTTGTTTAATTTTTAAGTAGCAGGGTATTCACTGCACGACGCTTTTGATTTATTATATGGTTTAACACACCGAAACTACGCAGGTTATGAGGCCGCCGTAGCGGAGGGCTCTGAATAAATTTTTACCACTTGGAGATCTTTAACGTGTGCCTAAATCTCGAAAAAAAAACAGGCGTTCTTGCTTTCCGCCTTCACCAGAAAAGCGGCCGTCGGGGCCGGGAGTCGAACCCGCGTACCTGGCGCCTTTTCTTTTCATGTGTCGAGTCTCCTCTGTAAGCTGTGTTTCATTAGGTCTATTTCAGGCGCGGTCAGAATAAGTGAGCATGAGTTCATGTATGCGCTCTGCTCGCTTCATATCCGGAGTTACGAGCTCACGTGCATTGTTACCCGCCGCGGTGGCTCAGTGGCTAAGGCGTTGCGCTGCTGAGCACGAGGTCGCGGGTTCGATTCCCGGCCGCGGCGGTCGCTTTTCTGATGGAGGCGAAAAGCAAAAACGCCCGTGTGTACGAGATTTCGGCGCACGATAAAGATCCCCAGGTGGTCAAAATTAATCCGGAGCCCTCCACTACGGCGCGCCTCATCGCCTGCGTTGCGTCGGCGCGTTAAACCCTACAATCAATCAATCAATCACGTGCATTGTTGGTACATTAATGAGTGAGGGTTCATTGCTCTTGACCTTATCTCGAAGCATAACCACGCAAAAAACTTGGCCGACTCTTCATAATCAGGCATATACTTAGCCGCACCAAGAATAAGCTAGATGGGGCCGCAAGCTTCGATGTTTTCCCAGCCTTCGCGCCACTAGTGTGAAGCTGTCCCAATTTAGGAGCACCGACAAGTGGGCAGGTTGGTATGGAGACATGCTAAATAAAAGCGCAGAAAAACGCGGGACAAAGAGAACTACACAGGACGAGTGCTGTCCCAATTCTCTTGTTATCATTCTACATTAGGCTGTTAGCGTAACTTGAGCGTTGTTTCGCATGTGACCCCATTATGCATAATACGCTTTCACCAGAGCATTTAGGGACACTGTAAACAAATAAAGAAGTAAATAAACGAGGTGGGTTTTGAGGGCAATAACTTTGCGTTCCGGATTACTTTTGTTGTGTATATCTATGTGTGCGTGCTCATGCTTTGTATACGTTCGTACCTCTTCTCTAAAATGCCCTCCGTTCAATGAAACTCTGTAGCCGTCAGAAGTAAAGATATTAAATACATTCAAAGAGGGTAAGACAGCCTTCATTTATCTAGCCTGTTTAGCAGCTCATATGTGTTATGTAGATATTTAGTCAACAAAAGATGCGTCACGTCTCTGACGTCCTATCTCGCGTGGTCATCAATAGGCCATCATTTTATTTTTCGGTACTTTGATTGTGCCGACGTTAAAGTAGGCTGTGATTTTTACAAGTTCTAATGCGTCGATTTGGTTATGAGCGGCATTCGTCGTTTTCGCCGTTGGCAGTGCAAATATTTTCGGGCATGAAATACTTACTGATTTGAGCTAAAATTTACCTTTCTCATGAATGGGGTCTCACTTTTTCCTAAGCATGTATTCGGCTATTATAAGCACGTGCCTTGATATGTCACTTTCAAAGCGGTACTCATCGCTGGACTCTTTCACGAAATGAACAAATTCTCGCAAATTTGCCTGAAGCTATTCATGATAACTTTTTATTATTGTCTATGCTATTTCGCTCAGGATCTACAAAACAAAAGAAACACTGAAATTTTTGACAGCGGTGGCAAACATAAAAGAAATAGTCCAGTTGGGAAGAAAAGCTTAGAAAAGCTGTTGCCATCTGTGTAAATACTGGCCAGAGCGCGCAAATATTCCTATCTCGAAGCGCGCTATCCGAGCCACTGAAATTGCGCAGTCAATTCGCTCTGGACAACCCTCCAAACGGTTTATTTCAAGAGTAATCCCAGGTGAAAAGGGCGCATAGCGAGAGTGTCCAGCAAAACAGAGAGGCGGCGCGCAGAGAGGCGGCGCCGCGTGGTCGCGCCAAAGAAGGGCCGCCTGACTTTAGCGCGGGCGTCCTCATGAAGACGAGTTGCCTGGCACCCGCCTCCCTCCGCGTCCCCCTTTCTAAACGATGCCAACCTGCCACAGAGCAAAACCGCAGCTTGATCCTAAACAACACCGTCATGCGCCCGCACCGGGCACCGAGACAAATTCATGTCGAAAGTTTATACGAAATAACGGGGAAAATAAGTCATCGGACACACACACGCACACCTACGCACACACAAACGCATACATGCGCGCACGCACACATACACGAACTCGCGCGCACGCACGCATGCACGCACGCAAGCACGGACGCAGATACACTCACGTGAACACGCACATGCACGCCCGCACGCACGCACGCATGCACGCAATCATTCACTCACTCACCCAATCACAGATTACGCTATCTGACTGCCGAGAAAGCGTACTATTCGCCACACCCCACAGGGGTCACAGTACCCCTCCGCTAGTCTGCACGCCATCGGCATGCGGACGACGATCTGCATACGAGGCACGAAATATGAGGAAAACTAGACTGTGAAGCCCTTTTCAGCGAATCAGCGCAGCAAGCATGACGGGGACTACAGTGTTTGGGCTGACCACAACGCTGAATACGAAAATAATGCAGCAGAAGCAATTTCACCTTCATAACTAGCTGGTTGGCGACCGTGAACAGTCACAATGAAAAAAGCAAAATGCGGGAGCCCAGGTCCCAATTTCAACTTGGGCAGGCAAATTCACAAGCGTAATGGTAAATGACGGTCGGTGACAACAGAGCAGCGCGAACAGCGAGTATCTTACCTTTCGCGACCTGAAGATATGAAATATAAATTTCACAAAATGCACGCAACAGTAACGATTCGAACTCCGCGATTCGGTAAGGCAAATGAGGAGTCAGATATAACGCACGATTCTTGTGAATCTGCACGAACGGATACACAAACTTCAGAGGGATGCAGGGAACTAAACGAAGCGGTGCAGTCGGCGAGTCATCATGACAAATACTATGTGAGGTGATGCAAAGCGAGCTTACTTCGTTTTCTTGCGAACGGTACGCACATCGGCGTACATGAGTCAATAGGCAGTTTTAGCATATCGTTTCCGTGTTTGCGTTACCGTTTACTGTGTTACCGGAAGCCTCTTACGACGGTGAAGCCTGTGCCGGTAAGTTACCGTTCGCGGTAACTCTCGCGCAGCGCAGTCGACTCCCGCAAACAGGGTAAACGGTAACGTAAACACGGTAACGATATGCAAAAACTGCCTAATGCAACATTCACGCAACATAACGAAACATAATCGTAAACGTAAAACAGCAGAGGTGAAGTTTTCAGGTGTGTCAAACACCCGGACAGCATCAAATCACACTCCTCAAGGCACGCACTTTAACTGCCGTAGAAGGATGTGTGACGCCAAGTCCACGTGGAAGCGAGCATCATAACAGAGCGCCACCGCAACAAGTAATGACAAGCACTGATACGTTTAATACGCCAAGGCCTCGAAAATGAGCTACTGCTTCCACAACACGCAACTCGCCCATCCGAACCGCTTCGCCATCCTGATACGCGAATCCATAAAAATCTGTGATACCTTTTCCAACGAATACGGGCACTCACAATTGACGCTTCAGAACAGCCGGCCTATTGACAGCTGCAGCAAGCCGGCCAATTATATACACCAAGTACTACGGTACCAGACCACGGTGCTTACTAATGCCTCCATCGCAGCGCTCAGCAGTAGTGAAGTGCAATCGCTTTGTTGCGACGACGTTACCGACATTAATTCCAACACAAAACGCTGTGAGCCAGAAACATAATTCGGCGAGAGTGCGCGCAATAGCCCCTCAATGAGTCATGACAGTGAGAGTATCAGTGCATTATGGCGTCAGACGTCCATCCAAATCATATTCCTATATCAACAGGTCACTGGAGAGTTCATTCCGCGGTGCCCTAATTATAAAGAGGAGTAGCCGCATATTCCCGAAACTAAAGGCAGTCGTTCCATTAACTAGTGGCTGTGCGTACGAGTGGATATCGCCAGCAGCATTTACCACAGCAAGCGGCTCCTGCGGCGAATGTCAACAGCGAGTGATGCTCACCACGGTAAGCCCCGCACATCGCGCAAGAAGCGCGCGTTCACTCGCCACTCATGAGTGGTGAGCGGGGCTCGCCGCGAGTGGAACTCGCACTCGCGAGTGGTGAGTGGGGTTCACCGCGAATGGCTTTCGCGCTCGCGAGTGCTGAGCGGGGCTCGCCGCGAGTGGAACTCGCACTCACGAGTGGCGAGTTCCACTTTCCGCGAGTGCACTCGCACTAACGAGTGCTGAGCGTGGCTCGCCTCGAGTGGAACTCACACTAGCGAGTGGTGAACGGGGCTCACCGTGAGTGGCGCTCGCACTGACCAGGCCAAAACGACGGTGAGGTTCACTCAACACTCACTCGTGAGTGGTGTGAGTGTGAGGGGGGGGTGTGAGTGCACTCAAGAGTGAGTTTGCCGACCTATGGGCCGCACGGATAACCTGCTAGGGCATGGATAAAAATGAGCCAAATCCAAATGCCCAACGGGAGCGCGCTTTTGTGGTGAATATTCGGAGTATTTGGTGAGTGTTTTTGCGTCTAGTAATTGGCGATTCGAATGGATATCAAGAAATCGGCGGTAGATCTGTCCCCAGACTTCGAAGACAAAGTGAACAGAAGAATTGAGCGAGATTAAGCTAAAAAACGTGATACAATCCTTTCATCCCGTCTCCTTGGCCTTCACTGAACGAATCTGGTTAATATTTCTGTTTTTATCCTTTATTTACAATTTCATTATTTTACAGCCGCCGCTATTAAGCCCTGCCTCCCCCCCCCTTACTCCTGTTTGTACGAGCCACTTCATTAACGCGAAGCAGAAAAGAAAAGATATGAGCAGTCTTTTCGGAAAGCGTTCTGGAAATTCATGGCAAGACAAGGAAGAGCTTCCTTACTTCGTGCGTGTCATCAGGCGGGGCCAAGAAATGGTCTTTAGGTAGAATTAGAAGGCAGCATTTTGCTGCCACGAGGACTTGCTTGCTTTTTGATGCACAGTTCTAGTGGCCTTCAAGGCCTGTTGCATATGTTTCATATGTTTAATGGCTTGTGCACCAAAAGTCCATAGTGCCATTCTTGAAAGTCGATTTCAATGAAGTTTTTGTAAGAATACCGCATCAAATTGACTGTTTAGTTTAATACGAGCCAAATCCACAATTATCATCCTCATATTAGGCGACTCCGCCGCATATTTTTTAACCAATTGTGGCCGTATACTTCCCGTAGCTGACATTCAAAAAATATCATAAAATACATTTGGCAGTGTTGCATTTGGGTTGCATTTATGCCTTAAAAGCTCTTTACAAATACTCAGGTTCATTCTTTGCATTGCCTCTCTATGCAACTTTTTCCCCTGAGCAACCACTAAGGGAAAATATTCCAAACGTGCGGCACGGATCTTCACAAGGCTACATGTTTCAACATACGGTTCTGCTTTTTTTTTTTATTTCTATGCGGCTACGCTCACAGACGAGCTGCATGAGAAATATACGCCCTGTAACCTGGTACACAGGGAAACTGCTACGTTCTAATTTTGCTCCATTATAAAGCTGTCTCTAACGCATTCAGCAAATCTATTGCGATGACATCGTCTGAAACTCTGTTGCATTATTTTATGTATAAAAATATACAGTTCATCAAAATATGACTGTGGTATATTGTCACGCAGACAAAAACGACGCAGCTGTCTTGAAAGAAAAACCAAGTTTATTGGGCTTGTGCTACCCTAACAACAAAACAAACACAACTCGCCGCGGCTCCGCCGTTCGAGCCAGCGCAACGCCGCCCGAGGAGTGACCTCAGTGAGAGGGTGGCGCCACCGGGCGGCGGCCAAACGCAGCATATGAAGCCCTCCCATTGAGTTACGGAGCAGTTTCGTGACCAGTAAAGCATTGAAGGACTCTGGTAGTTATTAGCCATTGGTGCCGAAATGCTCGTGCGAAAATTTCGAATGGGTGCGCACGGCAGTCAGTTACGGCTAAAAATTATTTTACCTTTTTGAAGCTCTGCCCAAAGAAGTGAGGGCTGACATGTATATCAAGTGTTTGATGATGTAAGAGACGAAGCGACTTAAGAACAAGTAGCACACGAATGAACGTAGAAGAACGGAACATTGCAAATAATAATGTTGCTGTCATTGTGCGGCAAATAATAGGATTCGCCTAACTTCTACACACGCGTAGAATACGCCGTCAAATGCAACATGCAGAACACGATATCCCGCTGCGGTGCCGTATGATAAAGGGTCCCTTGATAATTCGCCATTACATCTGTCTCGAGTGGTAACGTGACGAGCTCTGATAAATGGTGCACCAGGTAGGCTCCATTTACTAAAAAACTTTGATCGGCATGGTAGTGTCGGTGGCGCTCTCCTATCTGATGCTTGGCGCCGAGGAGTACTATACTTCTGACCTCGGCGTCTCCAGTAGTAATAGTCTTGTGTGTACGACTGCTTGCTGACGACCCCGCGCCAGTGCAAACGCCGAAGAATACTGAGACGAGAGAAATAGCGCAGTGTTCGGAGCCTCATTCCCTTTAACTTCTGGCGTTTCCTCCTCGTATCGTATTTTTCTCCGCTCCTCAGTGAAATATCGAAATCATTTATTCACGATGCTAAGCGCACGAGCGCACTTCTTTTCTCCAAAATAATTTGTCCGATGAAGCTCCAAAAGAATAGCATACTGAACTCTGTGCACAATACATTCTTTTGCATTTCTCCCACCCTCCTCCCGCATTTTCTCTCTCTTTCCCTGCAACGTCCAGAGGCGGGTCCCCGTGATTGGTGCCTTGACATGTTCGACAAAGTCGTATTGGCTTCTGTCGCTCACGCGGTTTACGGGGACGGCTTGCTCTGTCCTTTGGCGAAGCTCGTCGTTCCTGACAAGGGATTTACGAGCGATATCCTTTGTAGGTAAGATTCTTGCGGACACAAAAGTATACTTCGGAAAGCTAACTTTATTTCTACTCCGCCTGGGAATCAGAGCTGACGAGCAGCTGAGGCCAGGCCCTCCTGCACCAGGGACGCCCCCAGCTAAGGTTTCCGCTAGAAGAATAAGTTGCAGACGAGCGGCAGTGCCTACCGCACTGCGAGGAACTCTGCTGGGGTGGATGGCCCCTTTTCCGTCGTGATGTGAGTGCACGGAATTCGGTCGGTAGCCCTGATCTGGCCAAATGAAGCGGTGTGAAGCAGAGTGTCTGATGTGCTGGTGTCGACAAATCTCACCGTATACAGATGAAGTGGCAGTACTCTATAGAAAGTGAAACCGGCGCGCCAACCATTCGAGGATGAATGGGGAAAACAGGTCGTGGATCTGTTAATTGGTGGAACTTCTTTTTTGTGGCGCTATTAATTGTTTGTACATGCTGCAAGAACAGCAGCATCTGGGTTGAGGGGCTTTTGGAGGGACTTTTGGCGACGCTGATGAACTAATCCATCGAATGTGTTGAGCTG
Source organism: Haemaphysalis longicornis (assembly GCF_048455015.1). Classification (NCBI taxonomy): domain Eukaryota; kingdom Metazoa; phylum Arthropoda; class Arachnida; order Ixodida; family Ixodidae; genus Haemaphysalis; species Haemaphysalis longicornis. Next base: position 122,265,837 of record NW_027526225.1, read on the forward strand.
TGCTTCCTGTTGGAGAATTGAGATGGGGGTGAGGGCTGGTTGACCAGTTATTGCGCGAGTACCCGAATTGTGAATGGATTCGAGTAGCGCACAGTCTGACTTTGTGAGACAGTTGAATTCAGCCTGATACACTAGGCGGGGCTGAATAATGGCTCGGACAAGCGTTTGGATCATCTTGAATGCTGCACCGCCGGTTTTTTTTTTTTTTTTTTGAGAAATTCGACGAAATATGTGCATCGATTGGGATACTTTATGCTTAGAAGAGTGATTTCAATCTATCGCAGCACCCGAGGCCGTGATGTCCGAGCGCAAAAGCCGTAGAGTAGACGCTGTTAGGATAGGCGTACCTTCAACACAAGGGAGGATAGAAGAAGCCGCTTAGCGCCGACGGCCCCTGCGCTGGCCGCCTCTGGTAAGGGAGAGGACACTTTCGCGTTAAGCCTAACGATTTCGGAATATAAAATCAGCGGTCAAATACCCTACAGAGTATCGCCGATGCTGTCGGGTTAAACGAAACCTTTCGCAATAAATGTTCATCTTCGCTATCAGATATGAGTAGACAATCATGGTGACCAGTAATTAACCAAAATACATTGTGTACAGCGATAAAAGTTGACAAAGAGACCGTTAGGATCATTCACTGTGTTAAGAACTTGTACTTCGGATATTTTCCCTGACGTTATGGTTCAGAGCGCGGTGGCAGTTTTCAATTAGTAAAGCTGGTGAGCTCACACACAATGGAATGGGAGCATCCCAATCCCAATAACTGATGGTAAAAAACAAGTTCGTTCCCACTCGGTCATGCGCACAGAAGACTGAAAACGAGCAGTGTTCCTGCTAATGGAGCAGCGAACACGCATGCACTGAAAGTACTGGCAGTAGAGGAAGCGCTACATCAGACGCCCCAATCCATTACTTTGTCGCACGGCATCGTCAGGTTATTGCTGGTCTAACACACACACACTTAGTGATCTTAAGAGGGGAGAGTGTTTGTCAGGTACGCTGATTCTTGATGTCATGAATGGGTCAAGTAAATAACTCTCCTCGGTGCCTTTTTAGACGACTGTCCCGCAAGGTAGGGCAGGATTCACTGCTTTAAGCTCTTAGCAGGCCAGTCTGGTGTGCATGGCTTGGAGTATCGAGTGAAGGGTCGTTTGGCCGGCGCAGGGGAAGGCTGGAGCGGCACAGGCAAGAGCTCTAGCCGAGGGCGCCTAGCCGCTGGTGGACGGGGAGCGCTGACCACCGGCAGTCGCTCCTGGTTTCCCATGGATCACTCGGCCTCCCCCTTGAGCGTTCCACGCTCTTCTGAATCTTCGGGATGGTGACCGAAGCGCCTAAAGTGGCGATACTGGATGCACGCCTGTGACCCTTCTCTGTCCTCTCCTCCTCTTTGTGTTCTCATCCATTTGACGCCCATTCGCTCAGGGGGATTGGTAAAAAATGGAGCAGTGCCCAATCAGCAGGATGCGATTGCTATATTAGAATTATGAATTAATTAACGGTAGCGTGGCACGTGACAACCAGAAGGCCCTGCCAGCGCATGTCGACAGAAAAGGCGGTAGAAATACAAACGAGTAAGGCTTACACAAGAGGGTGTAAAGTCTCAAATAGGAAAAAATAAAGGACTCCAATTGATTGACTAAAACAAGACAAACGCACGCGCTTGCGCGCGCACTTGTGATGCTTTGCAATGAGGTTAGGAGGCCTGCGACCGCGGGCTTTAATATCGGTGGGCAGTCACAAAAAAAGTATTGAGGATACAAAGTGGTTGCTCAGATTAAATGTGGCGAAATCATCAATTAGGGATAGAGTACGCTTTGATGGATAAACAACTTTGCTAATGAGTTTAGTGAAGAGCTAAGGTACAGCAATTTCTTCGGCATATAATACCCCCGCGAAGCAGTGAAAGAGAGAGGGGGATGTGGACGTCTGAATAAGCAGAACTACAGCGCCGAATGGTGGGACGTGGTCATTTTCGCCAAAGCCCTGCACTATTGCGGCCCATAGCTGTGATTCTTGTGAAGAAAGGGCGCGACTGCTTCACTCTTCGAAAGGCGGGGCGCCATATTTTGCGCAAAAGCGAAGTTTTTGTCCGGTACGCAAAAAGGGCGGCCTCTATAACAAGTAAAAGAAAACACTCACAAAATTTCGGATTTTGGGCTATAAAGTGCGGGCTGTGGTTCATTTAGATGAATCTTTTTTTTTTTCCAGAGAAGAAGCCTAGTGATTAACCAACACGCTACATCTCCACGCTTCCAGTGGAGGAACAGCAGTTAAGTGTGATGCGTGAGGCCCTGACGTCTCATCGCGTAAATGGCGAACGCGACGGCACTTGAGTAGAATAGATGTAGGCCAGACATGGAGAACCCTGATTATGGCGAACCTTACGTGTGCAGTGTCACCTGTCTACCTGTCGAAGTAATTCACGCCAACCCACGAAGACGCGAATGCGAAGGGAGATAGATACGCAAACAGGATATAGCATTAAATGAGGCCTCCATAAGTGCACGTAAGCATACTTCAGTGCTTCGAGAGGAATCGTAGTTAGCTTTTTTTCGCGCAATTAAACATCCAATAAATACACGACCAGAACTACGTAAAAAAAAGTCCTGCCTAAAATAATTATTGGCTTCACCACAGTTCACGCGGACAGCCTTTGTAAAAAAATTACAATGTTTTACCACGGCAGCTGAACATTCAGAGCCTACTTGCCCCATTCTATCATATCTATGCAAATACCGTATTTACTCACATAATGATCGCACACGCATAATAAGTTCGTCGTCAAAATACGTTTTTTTAGTTCCTGCGCAATGATCTCACCCTGAACTTTCCGCTGCCATACGCCGTGTGTGTGCCAAATCCAGCTGACGATGGTCGTGCTTACCTATGTTTCTTCCTCTTTCAAAGCGGACATGGCTACGTCATTGATGCAGACTTGCCGCTATTAGCGATATCGGCACGCAATTAGTTCATTATTGGTGCGGAAGAAACTCGCACTAAATGCACATAATGTACTCACAAGACAAATAAGAAAACGCGCTCAGCTTGCTGCGTCGGCTGCCCTGTCCGCACTGTGACAGCAGCTGCCACTTATTGGTCGACCTGTTCTCACCTCGCAGCAAACTCTTTCAAGCGCGTTCCGTAATTCATGAAAACACTAGATTTTGAGTCTGTTTGCAAGACGGCTGTCGTTGGTCTGTGAAGTTTTTCTTATGTTTTTATTGATTAAGTTTATTATGTTCATGAGACCTATTGTAAAAATTGCGACCTCCAACATGATTGCGTTTTCTGCGCTGAAACTTTTTACGTGAAGAATTTACCTCGTGTAATGATCGCATCACTAAATTTGCATCATATTTTTTGGAAAAAAAGTGCAATCATTACGCGAGTAAATACAATGCGTCGTCTTTATACAAATAGTCAGTGCTACTCTAAGGTTCTAATCACCGTTAGGAATGACAGACATGGGCGACGATGCAACTTAAGACAAACACACCGGTGAATGCTTTATATTATCGTCAGTGTGTAAGATGCAATCGGTGCGCGAATATAAACACACCCAGGACAACCTTCTCGGCATCGCTCTATAGCGAGACAACAATAAGACATTCGCTCAAGAGAACCGAAGCTACGACTTGCGTTAAAAGATAAGAAAAACATTGGTCGAAGACCTAGGGTCATCTTTTTGCGATATTTTGATATCGCAGAGTTCCTAATTATTTCACCATTGATTATTGAATCAAAATATTAAAATGTATTTGTATCATCCGGTGTTGTCGGCCGTCGGAATTTGGATTGTTTTCGAGCGAACGGAGGTAAAAGTGCGTTGTAAAGGTAAATTTAGATATTGTCACGTGGCCAAAGACGATGCAGTTGTCTTGAGGGAAAAAGAAGTTTATTGGAGCGACCTCGTGCTCCTCTAATAACTTAAACAATACACAGGCGGCGAAGCAGCAATCAACAAAGTGACGTGCTAAGGCGAGCGTCGACGATTCGAATGCCGCGGCGTCTGCTCTGCAGGCTTTTATCTTTCGGCGTGAGTGTTTCTGGAGCCGTCGATCTATATCCACAACATTGTATATCAGACAATATTATTCTGGTCTAGTGACGTTAAGGCGAAACAATCTGCTTATCTGTATGACTTAGCCCGTGCGGCATGAAAATAAAGAACGGAAGGGGCACTTCGCTTGACACAGATAACAGAGCCGTGCGTGGCCGGGCAGTAAAAACAAACAATAGATAAACAAACCCATACATGGTTCGTGGCAATATAACATCCTATAAATATCTGTTATTTCCTTATTTGGTCGCACCTAAGGAAAAACGTTTCGCATATAGCGATTCCAATGACGAATACGTCAGAAAGGAGAAGCAGAGAAAAAAAAGAGACGCGAATACTGTTTAAAGCGTTCACACCGTCCAACTATTATTCTGTATAAACGCCTGATCTTTCCACACGAATTCGCATAAAAGGAATAGTAAAAAAACGTATTACGTTTTCCAAAGTTGGACCATTGCCCTTCTATCAATCGAGCCCCAAAAATTAAACAAGCCTCGAATGAATAAAGCGTATCATTTCGTAAGGACTGTGCCAAACTGAGACAATTGAAACTTCATCAGCGGCGGTCGATAAAGGGCACAGTAGAAATGCTTCCGAAGAATCTCTTGCACAGTTCCTCCTTTCTTTTTCGAGGTGAGGATCTTTGTGTGCCGGTGGTGTTGCGCCAGAAAGAAAACTGACGAAATCGAAGGGAACTTTTCTCGCGCTTGGTCCAAATCCTTTTTTTATTTGAATAGATTGTTTTAGGCGCAGCTACGAAAGCAGGTGAAGCTGATATGGTCACGTATGCGAAAAAAGGTAGGTAGAACCTGGTCGGGATATCTTGAATTTCGTCACAAGAATTCCAGCCGTTGCGACGCCGGGCGCTGGTGCAAGAGGTTTGAAAACTGTTAACGGCTCGACACGCTATCATCAAAATGTACTTCTCTTCATTCGGGCACGAGTAACGAGAGCCTCGGTACGTCGTTGACGATTGCCTTCGTTACATTTGGATCGGATTCGGTGGTTAGCAGCACTCCGTGGTTACCAGGTACGAAGGTGCGAACAGTTGCATGTTATTATTGCGCAAGCATTTGGCGAGTATCCCCAGCAAAATCTGAACAATGCGCCTTGTATCTGCACAAAAATGGGCGAAGATAACGCGTTTAGTTGTTTTAATAGCGTAACTTTAGGTGATTGGTAGCTTTGCAATTAATAGGGTATGACTGAAACCGACAAAGAAGAAAACATATTGGTCCCACATGCAACCGGTCTCTTGATGGCCCGGTCAAAGCTTACTTTCTCTCAATAAATAATCGCTAGCGTTCTCGTGCACGCATTTATTTATTTATTTGTTTTATTACCTCAAGGGCCTCCGCAGTGGAGGCATTACATGAGGGGTGGTACAAAAAATACACTTGGTACGAGCATAGAAGGGTGACATGAGCTCCAGGATAACAAAAAAAAAATGCACAACGTCGGTTCGAAAAAATGTACAAGAATGTAAAATTCAGCGGACACGGAAATAGTATCAATACGCAATGCATTATTTATTTATTTATTTATTTATTCAGGATACCTTACAGGCCCATGGAAGGTCATAGCGTAAGGGGGAGCACATAATTTGTAAAGGGGAACTACCGAAAGAGAAACAAAAAATGTCACAAGGCAAGAAAATAAACACAAGTAAGAAGTCAAAACGCAGCAAATACAATGTTTGAAGAAGGAAAAACACAAGTCAAGAATGTGAACTGAAGTTAACAAAAATGGTATTATGGCTACTGCACGTAGGTATGTATACAATCAAAGCTACAGGAATTCATGAAAGACACAGCCAACATGCGCACTTCGGAGATAATGAATATCGCTAAAAGCCGGAAACATATGAAATAAAAGGTATACAAAAATTGTACAGTGAGAACATTACGGTGCGTAATGATCAGATAAATGGCGTCGAAAGGTTTCATGGCATGAAGCAGATGCGATAACGTCGGGGAGATAATTCGAAAGGCGTATTGCACGTGGGAGGGCAGATGAATTAAAGGCATGCGTGGCACCATAAATGCGTGAGAAGCTGAACTGGTTGTACAGTCTACGTGACATGCTAAATGGGTGGGGAAGATTAAACTCCGATGATCTCGAGGAATAAATATATTTATGAAATAGGCATAAAAGTGCTAAGGAGCGACGTGTGTGTAACGGTTGAAGGGAGCATTCATGTTTAATCTGGGTGATGCTAGCGTATCGGTCGTAATTAGATGATATGAAACGAGCAGCTCGATTCTGAATAGACTCAATCATGTCAATTAGATACTTTTGATGAGGAGACCAAATAGAAGAAGCAAATTCTAGCTGTGGAAGGACGAATGTTAGAAAAGCAAGTTTACGAACACTAGACGGGGAATTGCGTAAGTTGCGTCGTAGGTAACCAAGTGATCGAGAAGCTTTTGCGCATATGCTAGAGATGTGGTCCGACCAAGAAAAATTGGGAGTGACAATGATGCCAAGATATTTGTACGACGACGTCCGTGTTAGCAAGTTACGGTTTATGCTATACGGAATATCAGAGTTAATACGCTTACGGTTAAAAATCATTACATTACATTTATTTAAAATTAGTGACATCAGCCAGGTGTCACACCAGCTTGAAATCTGATTAAGGTCATTTTGAAGGGCTAGATGATCATCAGAATTATTTATTTTACGGTATATAATGCAATCATCAGCAAAGAGCCGAACGCATGATGTTAAATTTGTACCCAAGTCGTTGATGTAAATTAAAAAGAGTAAAGGGCCTAAAACGCTGCCCTGCGGTACACCAGAAGTTACGTCCGAAAGAATGGAAGAAAAATTGTTGACTACAGTGAACTGCTGACGGAATGTAATAAAGTTGCGAAGCCATGACAATGTTAGTGAATCTTGCCGAAGAGCTGATAATTTTGCTATGAGACGACAATGGGCTACACGGTCTAATGCTTTCGAGAAGTCCAGAAAGACACAATCAGTTTGTAAGCCATTGTCCATGTTAAGGTGCAGATCGGTAGTGAATTCGAGTAGCTGGGCGTCACACGACAAACCTTTTCGGAAGCCATGCTGATTTCCTACGAAAAACTGATTAGATTCAAAATGGCTGAAAATGTGTGACGCAATGATGTGTTCGAGCATTTTGCAGCACACGCACGTTAAGGAAATGGGGCGATAATTGTTGGGTGAGCCTTTGTCGCCTGTTTTATGAACTGGTACAATCTTACCTATTTTCCAATAAGGCTGAAACACAAATATGATGAAAACAACGAATAAAAAAGAATAAGCTGGAAATAGCAATCATAAAGCGAAGGGCATCAAACAAAGAAACGGCACCAATATATCACACAATCCCGGGCGCTGTAAGCGACGACTTGAACTGGTCAAGGTTTCTTAATTGGACCACGTGATCTGGAAGATTGTTCCGTTCCTTTGTAGTGCGAATACAAAATGACTGTGCAAATGTGTTAGTACGGGGGTGAGGGTATGTTACTTGTAGTTCATTATTGCTTCGGCTAGATGCATGGGGTTTCGGCACGATGTAATTGTTGGGTGATAAAGAATGATAAAACCGGCGAAATAATGCTAGCCTCGCAAGCTTCCGGCGGTGGCTGAGGGAAGGAAGAGCTACGCGTGATTTCAGGTCTGTGACACTAGTAAATGATGAGTAGTCCGAGAAAGTGAATCTAACGGCGCGGTTTTGAATTGCTTCAATGTTATCGGTTATGTACTTCTGATGCGGATCCCATATGGCGGCTGCATACTCTAATTTAGGGCGGATTAAGGTTTTATAGGCTAGCAGTTTTAAGTGAAAATGAGCAAGTTTCATTGTACGCTACAGATACCCAAGAGATCTACTAGCGCTGGCGATTAACTTGTTTATGTGGACGGTCCAGGAGAGATCATTCTTTTTGTGAACACCTAAGTACTTATAAGACTTTGTGGATTGCAAAAAGGAGCCTGACAGAGTATAATTAAAAGTTAACGGACTCGCCCGTCGTGAAAAATACATTAATTTGCACTTGGAAACGTTTAGTGAGATTTGCCAACTTTTACACCAGTTTGCAATAGTAATTAGGTCGGATTGTAAAGTAAGTTGGTCTTGGTTACAAGTAATTTTGGCATACAGCACACAATCATCTGCAAAGAGACGAATGTTGTTAGTAATGTCGGAAGGCAGATCGTTAATATAAATAAGAAACAGCAGCGGGCCAAGTACCGTACCTTGTGGCACGCCGGAAAAAAGAGGGGTTGTGTTAGATTGCGCGGCATTTACTACGACGAATTGCTTTCTTGTTCTGAGGAAGTTTCTATCCAGTTGAATACAAATGAATCTAGATTTAGCAGCGGTGTTTGTACATTAGACGGCGATGAGGTACCTTGTCGAATGCTTTTTCGAAATGAAGAAAAATTACATCTGTTTGGATATTGCTGTCGAGATCAACGTGTAAATCACGGGTGAAGGCGGCAAGTTGTGTTTCGCACGATAGTCCCTTACAAAACCCATGCTGTGAGTTAGAAAGGAACTTATTGCGCTCGCGGTGATTTATGGTATGCGTGAAAATTATATGTTCCATAATTTTTGATGGAACGGATGGTATTGAGATGGGTCGATAGTTCAGAGGTGATGATCTGTTGCCACTTTTAAAGGTAGGAACAACCTTCCCTAGTTTCCATTTATGGGAACACAGCTAGATGACAAGGATTGAGCGAAGAGCAAAGCAAAAATGGCCCTGACAGGAACCTTAACATTTTTCAGGATTTTGGAGTTTATTTCGTCTGGTCCGGTGGCGGACGACAGTTCAATATTTTTAATTATGTTAAGAATTCCACTGGGCGTGATTGAAATCGGGGGCATTGGTTCTGAAATTACTGGTTGTGAGGAGAGGGAGGGGTTCATATCTGTTTCTGTCGTGAATACTGAAGAAAACGCCTTGTTCAGTGTGATAGCAGTGTCACTATCGGTTAGTTCATCATTCTTGTCGTCATAGAGCCTTATCGTGGTTGGAGGAGATGGGTTGACGGCCTTCCAAATTTGCTTCGGGTTATTTTTTAACATATGTTAGTGTTATCTCGAAGAAGTTTTGCTTGGCAGCGCGAATGATTTTTGAAAGCTTTTTTACCGCACTTTGGTATGCTTGCCACGTAGGCCGATCATTTCTTGCCTTTGCTTTCCTAAACAGTCTTTTCTTTCTACTTATTTCCTTTTTAATTGAGTTAGAGAACTAAGACGCTGACTGTTTGCTTTGAATAGTTACCGTTGGAACACATTTGCCAATTAATTCTTGCATTTTATCCGAAAACAGCCTCCAGTTTTGTTCTACTGAGCGGTCGCAATAACCTTGCTCGAAAAAAGGATAGAATTCTTCGAGTTCAGCGGTAAATCTTTCATAGTTGCCTTTTTCATTTAAGTTTAATTTGCTTCCTCCTCGGTTTTTCTGTCTGAGATGATGATTGAAAAAATGCCAAGATAACTTTATGATCGCTGATTTCCTTTAGGTAATGTACTGCCTGGATACAGCTTGGGTCGGACATGAGAATCAAGTCAAGAATGTTGAAAGTGTGAGTGGTCTCTCTCGTAGCTTGGGTTATTATTTGCGTTAATTGAAAATTTCGAAGTGTACCTAGGAATTGGCTGGACTCCCCAGTGCTTCCATTGAATTGATTAGACCAGTCAATAGTAGGGTAGTTGAAGTCGCCGCATATTATTAAATTTGCTGCGGGATATTGTTTTCGGATAAGGTCAAGGGAATCATTAAAGTGCGTGCAAAAATGGCCATCTGGTTTTGGGGGGCGATAGCACGTTCCGGTACTAGTGAGGTTTGATCGGGTTCGCCAAGCTATGTAGATTATCTCGTGGGGGCTTTGTAATTCTATTTTGAAGTGATTAATTCAATTTTTTATTCCAATTAGGACACCCCCACCTCGGTTTAGTAAGCGGTCTCTGTGGTAAAGAGCAAAACCGGGCAAGTATGGAGTAACTTCTGAGTCGGCAATATGTGATGGAAGCCATGTTTCTGTAAGAATGACGAAATCGCAATCAGCTGATTGGATTACGGCTGATAGTTCTTCGCGTTTGGGAAGAACGCTATGAATGTTGGTATAAAGAATCGGGTATGTGAGGTCAGTAGTAGATATAGAGGCATTCTGCGGCGTATTACGGAGGGGTGAATGTGGCAGATAAGGTTTCGAGATATTTTTCTTCTGCTAGCTACCCCGTTCTGTCCTTTCTTTCACCAATTTATGCCCGGTGTCATAGTAGTATGTCTTCTTTTCAATGATCAGTTTTTTGTACAGTAATTTAATGGGCGCATTCCGTTCACGAGCGAAGCGAATTAGCTCACGACGAACGGAACGCGTTGCGAAACAGAAATCCTCAGATATGCTTATGCTTGTGCCTTTGAGCGTGAAGGCTTTAATAGCACATCATCTTTAGTTTTATAAGAAGTGAAATTTACAATTATCGGAAGAATTTTTCCAGTGGCGATTCTGCCGCTACGATGCGCTCTTTGAATGTCCTTCGGTTCCAGTGTTATTTTCAAAGTGTCCCTGCAAATATTGGTTTACAAGTTTTTCGCTGTCTGCCCAAGATTCCGACTCGCCTTCTTCGACGCCGTAGAAGACAAGATTGCGGCGACGCGACCGGTCCTCGGCGTCATTTAGTCTGTCCTCAATGCCAACAAGTCTGTCCGACGTCTGCACGGACGTTGTCAACAAATTGTCAACATTCGACCTCAAGTCCGGTAATAGTTTCCATTGGTCCTGGGTTTTCACTAGGCGTGCAACAATGTCAGCAAGGGTCTGTTCAGCGTTAGTGAGTCGCGAATTAATGGACTTAATAAGTTCTGCTAAAATTTCTGCCTGTCCGGCTTCTAATTTTGATAACGTGGCGTGGACCGTTTAGTCGGTTTAATTGGTTTGGTTGCGTGTGGTAGGGCCTGGATTTTCCTCCACGTCTCCCGACAGTAACAATAGTTCATGAGCAATGTCCAAACACTACAAAGCAACGACACAACGCAGCGCGGGCTCGGCAACTGCACCAGACAACGATTACTTGTCTTCTTAGCATCATTAGTGTCCGGTGTAGGCGGGCACACCGACCGCTGCAGCGGTGAAAAACAACTCTTGTTCGGTCGGTGACACCTAATATACGTGAAAGCAAGCCTCTTCGGCCAGAGAAACGTTGCCGTAGTCGGCCATGTCGGGTGCACGGCTCGGAAACGTAAAAGCTACCGTTGCCAGCGTTTACGCTATACACCGCACCAGTGCTGCCGGTGCTTCGCTCCTAGCTTCTGACGGAGTGGCTACGTCATAAGAAATGAAAGGGAAGCGGAAGAAAGAAATGCCGGCGTTTGCCTATTTCTCAGCAAATAACGCATCTGTGCTCGTCGGACAATAGCCGGGGAGCTACGAAACGTATGATCTTTCTGTTAAAAGAGAATTTCATTCAGCCTTTACTGTCACTTTCAGTCTACCGGATTACACGGTGGTGTCACGGTCTTGAGATAGTTCTCGAAAATGTTGCAAAAATAGCAAAACGTTCTGGCTCCTTGTGGATCTCCGGTAGCCTAATTTGGTTTCCTTGTTTTTTGTGCAACAGTTTTGAGTGGACGGTCGACTTTACGTGGGTGTCTTTTAGAGGTTACACGAGCAGGAAGGCGGTTTATCATAGAAAGACAGGGAGAGGGAGGGAGGGAGGGAGGGAGGGAGGGAGGTAAGGAGGGAGGGAGGGATTTTAATCAGAGATGAAGTGAGCATATTTGTTGTCGGGTTCTTCAATCCATGACTACGGCCGACTTTTAAGATCAGAGCTGAAAGCATTCAGAGCACAATTTTTCACATGACTAACATCTAATTTTTCGCATGTGGAACTTCCTTTTACCGATCAGATTGATTCGGATGAGCGGCGCCAAGGTGTTGCTAGCATGGTCTGCACCGGTTCGAGCCGCTTCGTGGGCCGTGCGGGCAGGCACGGCAAGCGTGTGCGCGGCCCGTTTCGAGGGCAGAAAACGTTTCGCGATTTCCTGATTTATCCATTTCTTGCGAACGACGCGAGGAATCTTCAAGTTTAGCTCAGCGATCTTCGTAGTTGGTCGGCGGATCGCGAAACGAGCCGCAGGTTTCGCTTCAGCCGTAGTCACGTGCCGCCTCGTTGGCTGCGAGAGCGACGCAAGGAACGCCAACTCCTTTTGGGCCTGCTTTGGGGCGACCACTACATCGGCAAGATATCGAGCGCGCTATACGCAAACCCAAAACCCCCAAAACGGCTTGGGTTCTGCGCAGGCGCAGTACGGCCCCCAAGCCGCTTGGGGGAAACCGCAGCATTGAGGCTCCCTATTCTAGAACTGTATGTTGAAGCACCCGTGCGTACGGCGCAAACTATGCCTGTCGAAGCTGCACAGCCGTCAAGGCACGTTGGGTTTGACTGACACAACACGTGCCAACTGGCTTAAGTGCCATCGACACTTACACGAACCTGTTTGTCGAATGTGCGCAATTTTTCAGAAACGATTACTATCAATAGTAATAAGAGTGCGCCAGGTACAAATTCGGTGCCAAAACAGATCACGTTCAGACAGCGGTTTGGAGCGGGCTTAAAGGGGCCCTGAAAGGCATTTTGAGCACACTAAATGAACTAGCGCAACCGTTAGATTGGGTCGTCAACGTCCTCTGTGCCAAGTATTACTCTTTTACGCGCAGCGGAAAGCTCACACTTTTGTTGCAAAGTTTGTCGTTTTTTTCTCACCCTTTCCTTCGTGTTTTTGGACGCCGCCATCTTCACATGTCTACATCATCGATTCCCAGATGTTCGTCATGAGCTAGACATCCTGCTATTGGACGGCTTTTTCACGCACTTCCGGCAAAGAGATCAGTCGTCTGCTCAACGTCGGCTCGCCGGCTGATCTGCCAGCAGAGTGCCGGAGTGCTTGGGCATTTTACGACAAACGAAACAAGTGTAAAACAAACGCTTAACCGTTTGTATTGAATGCAACACGGCCATAACACGACATGGATATTCTGTTACTTGAGTAAATTCCATAAAGCGTTGAAGCCCCGTGACACTTCTTTCGTGCAATCGCAGAGAACGCCCTGAGCCGAAGGCCCGGGTTTGACGCATACATTTTATTCAACTTCAAAACAATCCAGAGATGCGTTTCTAACGAACACAACGTCACAACATGCGTTGCAAGTCTGAACCGCGATTGTCAGAGGATGGGTTGCCTCCTGCCCGTCGTGAATTCGGTACTCACCTCGCGCCCGCTTTGCGGGGACGAACAGCAAGTCACTTAACTCTGGCGCACAAGCCGATGGCTTTTAGCCACGCACACTGCACATACCCCATGCGAGGTTGAGTCGTACGTCGCTCGAGAAAGATAATCCAGACCATGGGAAGCACTATCCACCCGCAGAAGCACAACGTCGCATTTCATCGCGAAACAAAGGCGTTCACAACACACACACCATCGCCTCCTGTAATGCCAAACGCATCTCGCACTTCCCAATGGGAGTGAGTGGTACGCCTGCAGTGCCCACATGTAGCAAAGTGGCGCCCCAAGCTGAACCGGGATCACGCAACCGTAACTGACTTCTAAAGTGGTTTGTGCCTTGTTGCCAAGGCAACCGATGTTTGAGATTGTCAAAGAAATGGCGCTCGGCCCAGCGCTAGAAAGCTCAGAGCCGCGGAGGAGCATGTTTTGCCAACGTTGCCGCTCTCCACCACGCGTCGCCCCAAGCTAAACTGGTCACATGATTGAAGCGTTTTGTGCACGGGTTCTGTATTGGTTTAATATGACTTTTTCACATGCCGCCGGCAGGAATTACCACCACCGCAAAATGAAACCCGGCACCAGCGGGGCCACATCTGATACGGCGCTTTTTGGATAAACAGTGCGCGGTGCATCAAGGGAACGAGCGCACGACCCTCCCCGTGCGGCTGCGAGTTCGCCGCCGATAAAAAGTCATGTGCCGCCAGCAACGTACACCGCGAAAGGGCAAGGCCAGGCCGCCGCATACATGCGGCCAGATTTTTCGTTCGCTTTTCCAGCCTTGATCGGAGTGCGGGATTCATGGTGTCAACAAAGCTTGCCCGTAGCAGACGACAGTCTGAGCAGCGCAATAGCGGAAGTACGTCACCGCTGCGGAGCGCAGCATCATGGGAGGCAAGGCTCACGCGCCGTCAACAGCGGAGAGTAAGTCGAAAGGAGGAGGAAACGCGGAGCGACGATAATGCGCGGTTTTTGATTTACGATTTCTCAGCTAATACTCATCGCTTTAACAAAATTCTTGGGGGAGGAGATTGCAAATACATTGCTTTATTTGGGTACATGTACATCCATGCATCGGCGGAAGGTATTTCAGGACCCCTTTAAGTTCAGACAACGCCGCCTGTATAAACATTGCATAACGCGTGAGCGAAAAATGGCCAAACAGCCACTCTCCTGCTGCTCTCTCCTACCCTTCCCCGCTCCGTAGCCTTCCAGCGTGCTTTCGTGTCCGCCAGCCAGCGCCGCTTCTCGGAAACTATGCAAAATACTGGAAAGTTTGTTTAGCGTTCCCGAGGTGGCGCTCCTACGCCTTCTTGTTTTTCACCATGCCTGTCTGTCTTGGTCTGTCACTGATAAAACTTCCTTTGTCACGAAGCAAAATCCCTTTCGCTGCCGCAAACTGATGCCGGCTTTGCGCGCTTATCTACTCGGATCACAGGCCCTGAAATTTTCTGAGTGGGGCATCCCACCTCTATCCCCCCCGCATTAGGTATTGTTTTGACCCCGCTTTTCACACTCCGCATCGGTACGCACTTCTAAAATTGAGGACTGTACTGTAGAAGCACCCGGACAGCGTGGCGGGATCCCAGCTGCTTATCCTTTTGTTTCCTATAATTTTCTGAAGTTTACAAGCACGTGATATTATTGGAAAGTAATCGTAGAAGTGAGCGCCTGAACAAAAAACGTGCAAGCAATTTTTTCTTCTCTAAATACTCCAGAAAGAAAAATATCAGTAAAATAATGGCTGCCCCATCCGAAAATATCGTTTTTCTGTTAGCTATATGTCTACCCTACAATCAGTATGTTCTTACACTATTTCAGTCCGCCTCCGTCTATATCTTTGGAAAAATGCAGCAAGTATGAAGCGAGCGACACGTTGAACGAGATCCCCAGTGCGCCACAGAACTAGCGCCCCGTCGCGGCTAAGATGTAAGCAAAACGGCCCTTGAAGCCCAACAGGCAAGCTGACAGACACACGTCGTAGAAGTGGGTGCAGCGTTCGCGACTCGCGAGCAGTGACGTAAGGCGAGATGTCCGCCGGCACGCGCCACATAGCGGATCAGTGCCTGAACTAAGCGTCCCTACCCTTCCCATTGAAAAGCGCGCGACGCGTCAGGCAACGTTAATACAGGCGGCGTTGGTTCAGAGCAGTACCGCTGCGCCATTTGTAAAAGCAAACGGTAAACAAGGAGTCCTTTCGCCGTACCCAGCAGCCTTAGTCAACATACTAACGGTTGTTTGAGACATATTCCCTGAATGCGTAATCGCTAACGTCGCGGCAGTCAAGATATGCGTGGAGAATTAAAACTTTGGCTTAAAATGTGTGATTTCTCACTGAATACAGCATCGTTTTCTGCCGGACAAGCGGTGGGGCACACCAACTCTTTCGAAAGTTTTACTTTCTCTCACGGCTTTCTCTTCACAGGTCGTCAAAGTGAACGGCTCGTCTTGACGCGTCCTGTTATCATTCCGGCCCCTTCCATGTTTATTTTAGTGAAATTAGGGTGCTTGGAGTTTGGTATCAACCGCTGCTCAAAATACCATTTTTTTTTCGCATGGGGCTTAGAATGCTTTTCTTTTAACATTGCGCGTATATCATAATGGTTTATTCACGATAATAAATTAACGCGCGAATGCACAGGTAAACACAACGACATGCGCAGATCGCGCCGACGACGTGCGTCGTCGTGGCGTCGGAGACGACGCACGCTCGGTCGACGGGCAGTACCGTCTCTCAGAAGACCGTTTCGCGACCGGGTAAGGTGACGCCTCTTACTTCACAAACGGTCGTATGCATGAGTGTACCCGCCGCGGTGGCTCAGCGGCTAAGGCGTTGCGCTGCTGAGCACGAGGTCGCGGGTTCGATTCCCGGCCGCGGCGGCCGCTTTTCTGATGGAGGCGAAAAGCAAAAACGCCCGTGTGTACGAGATTTCGGCGCACGATAAAGATCCCCAGGTGGTCAAAATTAATCCGGAGCCCTCCACTACGGCGCGCCTCATCGCCTGCGTTGCGTCGGCGCGTTAAACCCTACAATCAATCAATATGCATGAGTGCGGCGTTTCCAAAAGCAGCGCGACTTCGGATATGGTGCGTATGGTCGAGGAATGAAATGCAGACAGGCATGTTAGCGTATCCTTTCCCATATGCTTGGCTCCTTGCAAACATGAATCATGCATCCATGGAATTTCAGCGCGACATCAATCTCCAAACTGTCGTGCGACAAGCACCGTGCGCAGAAACCTTTGTCATGACTGCGGACGTTTTGTGCATCGCTTGATGACACAGACGGTTTCCGCACCACGGGCCGCCATTCGACTGCAGATAAGCCAAGCGCCGTCCCTGAAAGTTACAGGCAGATAAGCGTCTGTCGAAGCATTGAACCGACTGGGAGCGTCGCCTGCCGCATCGGAAAGCCTGGACGCCGCTTCCGTTATGCGTGAGTCTTTTGCGGTCCAGAGATTTGCTCTGGTGCACACGCTGCGTTAGCCTAATCCCCTTCCTTCCTCGAGTGCTTCGCTTGTTTCCGCACCCACGAAAGATGTACTGTAGAAAGCGAAATAGTTTGTTGGTTCCCTAGGAATGTGCTCTGGTGTGTTCTACATGGCTGCTGTTACTAAAGCGTGGAGCGACGGACGGTGCTGAAGAAGACACAGGGGACGACTGCCAAGGGTGAGAAGTTCACTATTTTAAAGGGACACTGAAGTGAATTTGTCAAGCTCCCGTTTTTGCTTGCACTGCGTAGACTGGCTCAAATTAGCACACTTTTCATCGTTTATCCGGTTGACAAATCGGTAATTATTTTACAAAGCGCGAAAGAAGAAAAACTACCATGCGCGGTTTGCGGCGGCCGCACCAACTAAGGCTGTGACGTTGGGAGGAGGGGCGCCATGATTGGACGATGCCCAAGGTTAGCAATCAAACAAGTTTCGGTTTCGGTTCTGTAAAACATAACCAATGGCGTTGTTGGATGGGCATTCTCAATATCTCAGTAATCATCGTACCGCGCTTCTGCCATGTTGTCGGCTGTAAAATGCACAAGATAAGCCTCCCAGGACGGCTTGTAGTCGTAGCATTCAGTAGCCGAGACCTACGCAGTGCATGAACGCCCTCCGCGTACCCGCAGACGCCCAAATGCCATGCGCTTTTCCCCCATATTTGGAGCTTGCCTCACTCATGCCTGTATCGTAAAAAGCGTGTTCGCACCAGGCCAAGGGTCTGTTCATTCTGGCCTGTGCCCACTGCCTGCAAGCAGTCGGTGCTTATGGCAACAGCATGCCAACGAGAACTCGCTAGCGCGCCTGGGCCAGCCTGCGCGCGTTTTGTGAACTAGTTCGTGTAGCCATGAACGTTGCGGCCCCAAAAAAGGTGAACTCAATATAGAAAACATCGGCAGAAAACAAAAAAGTTAACTTGCAAAAAAAAAAAAGCACGTACCCGCGGGGATTCCAACTCGTGACTTGCAAAACACTTGCGGTGGCATACCTAGCGCCCCAGACCACTGAGCCACGGAACGGGATGGGGAGGCTTTGCTAATATAGAGTATATATTGTACAACCGGTTTACACTTTTATTTAGTTTTGGCATTTCAAGCAGCTTAGGTGACTATTTGTTGTACTGCGCTCGTGCAGTAAGCGTCGCCCGAGTTTCCACAGTAGCTCACGTCTAGCAATTGCATTTCGTAGACGGAAAAGCGTTCGCAGATGCGTAGTCGTGCTGCTGACCGCTGTGCTTGTTCGCCCAGCGCAAAAAAGTGCTTCCCGCGCCCTAGTTTTACGCTGTACGGTAAAAATATCAGTTGATTTTATTTCCTTAGTACCTATATTGACTTCGCTGACTCTTCTCCCGCCTTCAAGAGGCCTTATATTTTCCTACTGGCGTACCAGTCAGCGAAGCGTCGCATGTGCGCTTGTGCAGCGCTTGTGTGAAGCGACCTTGACTTGGAGCTAGATACAGTGTACAAACTAACCAAGTAAAGAAAGGCACATTCTTCCATTCACAAACGTGTCCTGGCTTCGTTTTAACTGAGCGAACGAATTACGACGACCCGTCGGCGGCCGGTGGACGAAACGCTGGGCCGACTGACTCTGTCTGAAGGCCGGGGAGCCGTGCAGTAGCGCAGCCAATTGCCAGCTCATCCCCTCCTGACGTCACACGAAAACGCCACAGAAAATGGGCGAGCGTAAAGAGAGGACAGCATTTTCGAATTAGTTTTTCTACTAAATAAAATCGCGTAAACGCGCCTAGAGTGGTCGAAACATGGCCTGGGGACTCCGGACTACAATTTGCGCTAGTAATCCCGCAATGTTTATATATCACTTCAGTGTCCCTTTAAGTGCGAATGCACTTCTTAAGCGAGCCTGAATCGTCCGCCGCCGTCGTCCGCATAGCAACAGCTGCGGGTGCGCGCGCTCCTCGTCTCCCCTAGCAACGGGGGGAGATGGGCGCGCGCTACTCTCCACCTCCTCTCTCCGCTCAGTGACTGCGGGTGTTGGGCACTTCCTCTCCACTTCGGGCGGGAGAGCTCTCTCGTAGCGGGCACTCCGCATTCCGACGCGTGAGGGCGCTCGTGTAGCCCTCGCCGTAACGACGGGCGCTACTCTCCTCCTCCTCTCTCCGCTCAGTGACTGCGGGTGTTGGGCGCCTCCTCTCCACTTCGGGCGGGAGAGCTCTCGCTCGCGTAGCGGGCGCTCCGCATTCCGACGCGTGAGGGCGCTCGTGTAGCGGCCGCGTGGCGCGGGAGGGTATTAGTCGAGCGCGCGCCGTCGTCGAGAGCGGTCGCTAGTCCTGCATCTCGATAACGATGATGGCGGACCGGGCAACGGTACCAGCAATAACGAGTGAAATATCTTTCTTTGTAGTTGTGTGTGCGTGTGTGATCTCTCGACTACTCATTAAGATCACGATATCCACCGTAATCGCGCAATCAACAACAGTGCATTCGCACTTACACACTCTCCCCCTCGGGGAAGTGCGAGGGAATTTTTTTTGACACTTTACCCTTTTTTGCCACAAACGGCGCAGTCACTGAATGTAGAGAGTCAAGTCTGGTGAGCTTGCCACTTTTTTGTTTTTTTTTTCTTTCGTGTAGGCAACATACTTGACTTTCTGGGGCCTACCGACGCATAAGTTTCAAGGTTGTCGTGGCACAGCGCTGGGCACATTTAGGCTGCCAAAGGGTGCTCACAACTCTATGCACCGCGCAGGTCAGTTGCGCAACTTCATACAGTCCTGGAACTCCTGACATTTGCCTCGCTTGGTAAAGTTTAGCACTCCTTGTTAACAAATTGAAGTCTCGTGCACCTTGGAGTGGAATGCAGCCCAAGTAATTAAGAAAAATGATTGGAAAGCGCACATTGACAGCATGCACAAGCACTTGGCTTGTCTGAGGCACGATGGACACGCATCGTCTTTGCTGTGAAATACAAGAAGTGCTATTTGGCTGTTTTCTGAGACAACCTTCGACTCGCGTGCTATGGCCCACTGTTACGGCTCACGTGCTACGATGATCCGCGTTACACATCGCTCTTGGTTTTGGTCTGGGCCACAAATCAATTGCTGCCGCCATTACTCCAAAGCAAAAAGGCATTGAGTACCCCCCTCAGCAGGTGCAATGATTAGAAACAGCTTCTCTGGACATTCACTTTCACAGGATCGGTACGGCGCATCAATTTTTTATCTTCCGGACGCCAGCATTGCCACGCAGGGACAATTAATAAGCCGTACGTCTATATGTGGGCCGCAACAAGTCCTCGTCCCGGGATTCTGTAACGTCTCGGGGACGCAGTGGGGATGGGCATCGTTTTCGTTTCCTAACTCTAACTCCTAACTTTGGGCTTCGTATGTCAGCGTTGTTAGGGACCTCGGGTGCGCGCGCAACAAACTTCGCTATTCCGACGATACCCATTTCGGAGCCCGTTGCGCTTGCCATCGACATCGCCCTTAGGCTACGTCAAGCAGTTGTTAATTGTATTCCCAGTACACCGGCGACCGGCACATTTACCGGCTGGCGCGTTGATTGGGAGAGCAAGCAAAGCGGCATGCATACGTTACGAACCACCGGAATGGTGGGAAACGGCAGAAAAGAAAAAAATCTGTTCCTAGGTTCATTACGAGCGCTTTAGAACAGGTCGCGGAAAGTCCATGTTCTCGTAAGGTTGGTTTGACAATTATTTTTTTGTGAATACTCGTTTAGTGAAAACACCGTGAGCTCGCTCGTCTTTGCAACGGTGCAGAGAGCGAGAATATTGCTACCACCACGACGGGGGGCTCATTCCGGGTAATTGGGAGCTGAAAGAGCTTCTTGTTCAAAGGCGTACGGTGGAGCAGCACGTCCCGTGCACCACACTTGCAAAGGGAAGCGTTGGACACTTATTGGGAAGGGCTTTCTGCTTTTATTACGGGTTGAAGCGCGAACGTTCAAACGCGAGAGGGAAAGTGTGAACATAAAAATGGCAAATTTTCGAGTTCGCTCGGTTAATCGCGTTGAGGGATCGTACGCCTGTAGTAATAATGTTGAGTGCTTTCCATTAGCAAGTGCGGCTGTTGTATGCGCGCGCCTTAAATTTAAAAATGGTTCAAAATTTCCCCGGAAAAGCGAACTATGAGCAAGTCTTCTAGCGAGATTAGGTATGCCTGAAATAGCACGACGATCCCGCGGTGTGACGCAAAGTGACAGCGGGACTGCGGTCAAATTATATCCTATGTGACGAAGCCGTCGCTTACTAGGCTGACCCGTTTATTCTCGTCTACTCCTTGTTCATGTGGATGGCCAGCAGCGCCTGTCGCGACGCCGTTATAGTGAACTAGTATTCTAGTTCACTATAACGCCGTTGCAGGCTGAGAGACAACTGAGCATGCGCTTTCTCGTCGCCCCCAACGTTTGCAGCAGAGAAGCGCGCTTTCCGCCGAAGTCAACCTAGTGGACGATCGGCAGTTCACGGCAGAGACAACCTTGGGACTTCGGTCCCTACAATTACTAAGGCAGTTGAAGTATTTTAGCTGAAAGTCGCACTTTACTCGAAACCATGCGCGTGGCCGTGTTGTTGTGTCAATTGCATGGCCGTGAAAAGGCACCGGATTGTCAGGGACGACACGTGCGGGGGCATTAATATCAGCGCCGCGAGTTTGAGCCTTGCATAACGGCTCCGCGTTTCACCGGGGTCTCTGAAAACGCCCCGAGAAATTCGGCCGTTACTACGCTAGAGGGAAGCATCAAAGCAAGACAAGAGCAATTACCGTGCCAAACTAGCATATTTACGGGGTCTCTAGTTTTCGAGAAAATAATTACAGGTGTGTCCCTAAATTAACCTAATACACACAGTTGCGTTAGAGAAAAATAAACCAATTCAGGGAAGTTTGCACTCACGCTCAAAAGTTAAATGGCGGAGCTGTTGCAGGTGAGCATTGCCGGGGTCACTAGATGTTGAAGAAATACTTACAGGTGTGTCCCTAAATAAACCTTGTACCCGCAGTTGCGTTCGACATAAAAACAAATGCGCATCCAGCCACCCTGTGAGAGTGCTTGGAAAGCGAGGCTGTAAACTACACCCACAACTACTACCCATGCGACGTCCCTTGAGTTTACACACGTGGCTCTACAAAGAGCAAAACCAAATACCGTAATTACCCGATTCTAACGCGCCCCCGATTCTAACGCGCACCCGATTTTCCTGGCAACAAAAAACCGAAAAAACTTGCACTTCCGATTGTAATGCGCACGGAACTTTGTGAGCAAGAAAAATGAATGCGAGAGAAATGGGCGATTTATTTCTCGAAGTAATCTCACTCATCTCACTCCTCGTCGCTCTCCGCTGACCACAACACCTCGTCCTTGGTGCCGTCAAGCGCGTTCGCGATGCCACACTTCATAAAGAGCGTACAACCATGATCGATGGGATCGTGGCCCACGCCTCGCACGCCCATCCTGCGAACTTCTTCAGAGGTGCACGCTTCAGCCGACCACTCGTTTTGAACGCGTGAGAACTGCTGCTGCCATTGCTGTTATCAAGTGCGCAAGTGGAACGATTTGACGATTTGTGTGAACGCCGATAGAAAAGCCTGGGCGCCTATGCTTCCTGCGTCCGAAAAATCGTTGCTAAAAGCTTTGGCGCCATCTTGAGATGGCGATGGCGATGGGCGGGACGAAATTTCCGTTGTTTCGGCAGTTTCGGTTTCGTATCCGATTTTAACGCGCATGCGATTTTTCTACCTATTTTTCCGGAAAAAAGGCGCGCGTTAGAATTGGGTAATTACGGTACGAGTGAAATGTACTTCACCACACCCTTTATAACTTGAAAGAGATATTCTTTGCTAAGGTTAAATCAATGCATGATTTATGAACCGTGGTGACCTGAGTTGTATTGGTGGAGCACCATAAGTGGAAACGCTTTTTTTATAAAATTAAAAGAAGCTCGAACCCGGTGTTAGACACTATCTTCTGCATGCAGTTGCCGACGGAGGCGACGAGATCGGTGGCATAGACGGAAAAATGCGATGCCATGCGTTGGTGTGAGCCCCCATTAATTTTTATAACTCCTAGCGCTTGCGTAAGGCGCGCACACGGCCGTTCCGTGTGCCGTTGGCGGAACGGACAGCGGCGCGAGAGGTCACGAGCCACCATCACGTGGCATTCAGGGAGAAGGCAGGGTGTAAACCGGCAGATGTGCTTGGTGCGTTCGTCGTCTGTCTCCCCGTCTCCGCGTGGGCTCGTAGCTCAATCGGTAATATAACAGGCTCTATCTCTGATTCTCTGTTCGTTCCATGTTCGATCCCCGGCAGTGCCAGTAACTTCTTTTATTTGTTTGTGGGAGTTCTGTGTTGACACTAACGGTCGCGACGGAAGCCTTGGGTAGTAAAGGTAAAAAGCTTCGCCTTTGAAAATTCAGGGGAGCTTGTATCCAACGGCAAAACTTGAATGGCGAAGCTGTTGTGTGTGAGCATTGCCGGACACATAGTTACGTTCTTGAGGGTCATTGTTCATTTGCACAGTTGCTGTGCTGGTAATCCTCGTCAAATACATCTGAGAGGTTACCCTCTTCTTCGTGGCAAGGGATGAATGCAAAGTCATCATCAGCATCGCAGACTTCCACAGCTCTTCGTCACCGACTCGAGGCAGCAATGAAGGGATCTGCAAGTCGTCTCGGGAAGGATTGGCACACTCGCAGCCATGTCTACAATTATTCATAATGGCTTATAAAGTATTCGGCGGCCGGGGTGAGCTCGGCCAGCAAGGTGATTTTTCGTCTTCGCGCTGGATATTTTTTGCTAAAGTCACTGCGCGAGCCGGGGACTAGGCGGTTGCCGCTAGGCACGCGCTCACGAGCCCTCGCCGTTTTCTAGCTCCTCGTGGTTTCGGCCAGTTTTTTTCTAAAGCCACTTCGCGTGCCCAGGACGCCCGGCGGTCACCCCGAGGAAGGCGCTCACGAGCGCTCAACATTTTCTTCGTTTTCTTTGTTGTTTAATGTATTTATGTATCTTAATGACACTCCGTGCCTTGACCTGTGCATCGCCGGAGGGGGAGATGGGGAAGAAAGTTTGAGGATGAGAAGGGGGAACGCACGTCCCGATTAAATGTGGTCCTGTATGGCGGCTTCTCGAACGTATGCGAAAAGTTAGTTGAGGACCATCTTCCTCAGTTCTGTAGAACCTTCGGGAAGACCCGCCACGGTGGCTCAGTGGCTAAGGCGTTGCGCTGCTGAGCACGAGGTCGCGGGTTCGATTCCCGGCCGCGGCGGCCGCTTTTCTGATGGAGGCGAAAAGCAAAAACGCCCGTGCGTACGAGATTTCAGCGCACGTTAAAGATCCCCAGGTGGTCAAAATTAATCCGGAGCCCTCCACTACGGCGCGCCTCATCGTCTTCGTTGCGTCGGCGCGTTAAACCCTACAATCAATCAATCAATCAATCAATCAATCAATCAATCAATCAATCAATCAATCAATCAGTCAATCAATCAGTCAATCAATCAATCAATCAATCAGTCAATCAATCAGTCAATCAATCAGTCAATCAGTCAATCAATCAGTCAATCAATCAGTCAGTCAATCAGTCAATCAATCAGTCAATCAGTCAATCAGTCAATCAATCAATCAATCAATCAATCAATCAATCAATCAATCAACGTTCTCAAAACGTTCTCAATCAATCAATCAAAATCAAGGTTCTTCTGCTCCGAAATCGAGATTTTGCTGCTCCAAAAACTGCTCCCAAATCTGATTGAGCTGTCTCACCCCTGTAAATACCATCACACCGCATTTGGCAGGCGAAGGAACCAGACCCAAATTTTTCGGGTATCGCGACAAGTTTTGGATCGCCAGCAGCTTTGCTCGCATGCTTCAGCGGTTTCTGCCCGAGCACCAGACACATATGTTGTCTGCATAGAATGATATATTCTATATTCATGCCTCGAGGTAACACTTTTGGTAGACGAACAAGACAGATGCTACAGAGAGTGGGGCTAAGGACACCGCCTTGCGGATTATCTTGCATTATTGCGTGACGGGTAGTACCTCCGCCAGTAGTGGTTATAAATACCGTCCTGTCTTGAGATAGTCACTTAACCATGTAAACATCTGTCCCCTGATGCCTGCAGCCGTCATTTCTTGGCAAATAGCATCATGGGCGAGGCTGTAAAAGGCAGCTCTGATGTCTATAAAGACATCTACGACAGCGTTCTTTAACGCCATCTGCTGGGTTATGTCCCGTGATAATATAAGGACATTATCCATACTACTCCTTCGGCGCATGAAGCCCGACATTTGTGGTGGATATACTGCTGCGCTTTGAATGTCCCAGACCTGGCGCTCCAAAACCATCTTCTCCATAACCTTGCCAACGCAGCTCAAAAGTGTTGTTGGTCGGTAGGAATTCATGTCCGCTGGGGACTTGCCCGGTTCGAGAACTGGTCTCACAAGCCCGATCTGCTAGCTTGCCACGAGGCGCCCTGAGCTCCAGGACGAATTGTAGATGGAGAGTAACTGCTGAAGGGCCTTCTCACCAAGACGGGCTAAGGTGGGATAGGCAATCTTGTCGGAGCCTGGAACTGACGATCGATTCACAGATGCTAAGGCATTAAGGAGCTCCCGCATAGTGAAAGAACAGGCTAAAATCACAGCATTTGACGTAGAGAGTCCAGACGTCGCGAAAATAGACACTACAGTGGAGGTGGAAGGAAAAGCGATCGTTTTGTGGTAAGCTTCTGCCAGTTCAATCGCACTGACTCCGCTAGGTAGAGCAACTGATGGAAATGGGCGCATCTGACACGGCTCCGACTTCAAGCTTCTGACAACGCGCCAGATGTGCGAGAGAGGCTTGAGTTGGTCCAGCGGTGAGTAGAATAGCCTCCACTGCTCCTTGCCGAGCTTGTAAGTGTGTCCTTGCAGGTGCTTTTGTGCGCGCCGGGTAGAACGAATATCATCTGGCGATAACGTTTTTTGCGCACGGCGTTCTGCTCAGCGCTGGATGGCTGGAAGTCGTTCGTATTCAGGGTCCGCCGCAGAGCGTGACTTTAATGGCTGAGCTTGAACTGTTGTTGCGGCAGTGGTTTTTGTTCTAATCTAGACAAGCTCATCGTGAGTTGCGATTTTGACGCTGGAAGCCTCTAAATGAGCCCTGTATCTATTCCAATCTATCCTAGCAACTTTCGCTTGGAATGATTCCCCGCAGAAAGCTTTGATAAGGACATAGGTTGGCAATGGTCGCTTCCAAAGGTTTCAGTGTCCGCATGCCAAGTTACAGAGTTCATCAAAGAGGAAGAGACCATTGTGACGTCCAACGCACTGGTCATAATTTCACGAAAGAACGTCGGTATTCCAGTGTTAACCACCACTAGTCCTGCCTTACTTGCCGTGTCTAGTAGGCGACGACCCCTCACGGTGAATTTGTCACTGCCCGAGCAGGGCGACGAGCATCACAGTCGCCTGGTAGCACATGTGGCGGCTGGGTAGCCGTAAGCAGACTACTAAGCCGTTTGGCGTCAACCCTGCGCGTGGCGATACATATGGTTTGATTACAGTGAGCGTTATATTTTTATGTTGCACCGTAGTTGCGACATACCCATTCGACGAGTCCTCGGGCACAGTGTGTTATATGAAGGTGAACTGAAAAAGTGTGTTGGTGCGGGCTTGTTGGTACATAACTGAATATGGAAAAACAGCGCTAAAACGCTGTTTTTAGCGCCCAGTCTTGTCACGTTCTTTGTCCCGTTTTAGCGCTGTTTTTCCATATTCAATGAAGGTGAAGTCATTCCGAATCGCAAGCAGAGCCCTGCTTTGGTGTGCTCATGTGGCGCACTGGAAACTAGAGTATCCTGAAAGGCGAATCTGGGAAAGCAGCCGGGACTCTGAAATCGCTATAATTGGAAAACGGTGCTTTTGGACGAGTTGCCGGAGTTCTGAGAGGCGGCTGTGGAGACCACGTGCGTTCCATTGAAAGACAGCACCCATGTTACGAATTTGATTTAGTACAGGTTCTAGAGATGCAGGCGTCGTTGTTACGCCATGGAGAGGATATCGGCGAGACTAAACCAATGAGAGTAAGTATGGCGTGAGCCCCTGGGGAGGAAGGAGGAGTAGCGAAGTTGCGAAGCGTGTCCAGTATCATCCCCACCCAATGAAAGACATTTGCCGAACTATGGTGCGTGCTTTGATCGCGCGACTGTTTGTATCGCTCGAGCTGCAGGTTTTGGCGGTTCCCTACCGAGGCCCTGCGTAAGCATAGTCGCCACTTGCTCCGGGTAACATGCACCCGGAGCATGACAGGGGGCGACGGGAAGCAAGGGCCAAAGCACTGGCCCGAACGTATGAGGAT
Source organism: Haemaphysalis longicornis (assembly GCF_048455015.1). Classification (NCBI taxonomy): domain Eukaryota; kingdom Metazoa; phylum Arthropoda; class Arachnida; order Ixodida; family Ixodidae; genus Haemaphysalis; species Haemaphysalis longicornis. The sequence continues at coordinate 122,292,973 of NW_027526225.1, forward strand.
GACGCCCAGGCATACTACGTTGACGCGGCCATGTACAAGAACAAGCCCCACACCTTCGCACTCTCTGTCATACGGGCCTGCGATGGCAAATGCGTCACAGCCGGTAGCGTATCCGCTCATACGGCAACGCAGGCAGAAGAGGCGGCTATCGCGCTGGCGCTAACTTGTGAGTTGGACAAGGCCATCACAGTATTGAGTGACTCACGCTCCGCCATTGTCGGCTACAGCAGAGGGATCATTGGGCGACCCGCCCATGGACTACTGCCCACAAATAGAATGGCGCGGGCCCACATTAGGTGGTTCCCGGCGCACATGGAAACCACTCTGGGAAGGACGCCAAACCGCAACGAGGAAGCGGACAGAACTGCGCGCGAGCTCGCACACCGCGCAGTCACCTCGCCCCCTCTCTTGCGATCGGAAGGTAACGACGAGGAAAACGAACCGCACCCGGCATTGAGCTTCGGTGAAGTCCTTGCCTGGTATCGCGAACAATGCCGACAAGCACCGAAGCCTCATTCGCTTCTGAGGAGAAGTGAGGGAGTTTCTTCGGCAGCTGCAGACTGGTACAGCGCTCACGCCAGCTCTGGCGCGACACATCTGTCTGGACCTCTACCAGAGTGTCGTGTGCTGTGTGTGTAGTGTGGTGCGCGCGGACCTGCCTCACATAATGTGGGGGTGTGACGAACACAGAGTGAGGGGTTACCCACCGGAATTACCACAACATGTCGTGCAAAATATGAACTCCCTGACTAGGGAGCTCCAACTCATGGTGATCCAGCAGCTGGAGACAGCTCTGGCCAGGCAGAAGCGCGGGCGGCTTCCCGATCACGTCAATGGTCGGACCCCCCAGCGCCGACGCCTCCGGCCGGACGCGGCCCCGTCTCCGGATCGGCTTTAACACCAACTGCCGACGGTGAGGGCGGAACCCTGTGTGGTGAACCCCCTCACCGATAGTGCAGGATAACCAATAAAAGTCCTTTCTCTCTCTCTCTCTCTCGCCACTTGCTCTGCAGCTGCTTTATCTGGCTGACGCGGTGATAGTGGAGGAAAATTTTGAAAATCCAGCTTTGGAGGCATGGCGTTCACCCTAGTCTGCTTGCTTGCATTTCTAGTAGAAGCTGACGCATCCTCGCGGAGAGAATCACGCGGCTTATGCAACGCGGCTTTTTCCGCGATAATTTTTGGTTTTTAACTTGTAGTTGGCCTTCTCCTTTTGCCGCGCAGAGCAGTGAGAATCTGTCGATTCATGCGTCCGTCCACAATTCGGACAACGAAGGTTCTCAGTGACGCAGGAATAACGCTCGGGATGACCACCGCAACGAGGACATCGCTGCGAAAGCCTGCAGTCACTAGCCACATGACCGTAACGCTGACACTTGGTGCACTGTCGTGGAGTCTCGTGGTACTCATATTCTCGGTACCGGGTATAGCCCAAGATTATATGTCTAGGAGTGGTCCCTGTGCAGAACACATTCCGCACATTCTCAGATTTTTCTCCTAAGCTACGAGCTGATATAAGGGGGCCCTTTGCCGCAGTGCTTCAAGGATTTCCTAATTTGAAAGGTCTACAGGAACGTCCTTAATGTTTCTGTGTAGTAAGACGAGCGACTCATCTGCGAGCTTGAATGGCTCCCATACGGCCAAGCGAAAGCACTGCCCGAGTGTTTCAGTCCTCCGCGACCGCGTTATCCTAGGCCCATAGACGTTAATACGCGTGCCCCGTGGCTTCGGTTCCATATACTTAGAGTACGCGTACATGTAAACACAGCTTCGGTCACGTTCGCGGTTTCACGATCTCGTGAAACTGGCAGGCTCCATTATCGTCAACCGGAGACACAGATTTGTGAAATCCCGTTTGCGCGCTCTAATGGCTGCGGCGCTTTACCCTTGAAACCGGGTGTCAGGCGCGAATAGGTCATTGCAATGTTATTGGTTGGGTGCACTGCCGCGAAGAGGGTATTTCAAACTTTTTAACGTGCGTTCGAAACTCCAGTGCTCCTGACGACGCAAATGGGGCTTGGGCACAGGTTTCACAAGTGAAAGTTTTTTTTGGAAAAGTCGGAGTCTTGGTCCTTGTACACGTGCTCTATCCAATGCAACCTTATTCCCCAAAAGTATATGAAACTGTGTTCAGAAAAATGAAGGAAAAGACAGATCTACACCCACTCTCCGAATTTCAGACTCGTAGTAAGTTGAGCAACAGTACTTAGCCGGGAATTAACGGCAGCGCATGCGCATGTATATTTGGACCTCATTTGGCGAGGCCGTTTGGACGTGCGAGTAGGAAAAAAAACAAATTTTTGGTTGCGGCCACCTCATTAAACCGGGTTATGGGACCGTGATGGGGAAAAATGCCCGCTACACATTTCCTCCTAATGACCTGCCAGGCCCTTCGCTAACGTATGCCAGTTTGGTTTTCCCGTCTCGTCTCCTGCGGTGTCTCAGTCTGTCACTGTCTTCCGTCTTTGCTCAAGGACAGGTCGTTTGTGTCTATTAAACCTTTTTTTCTGTCCCATTCCTTGACCACAATTTACGCTCCTCTAATTGGTGCCTAAAATTTTTTGCCCAACTCGACCCTTCCTTGGTTCTTCGCTTGTTTATCCGTTTGCGCTCGAACTCTGTGAACACCTGAGCACTAGGTGAGAAACAATATTATTACGAACAACGTTAAAGTTCGGCGACTTGTTCTTAGGCTTTTTCCTATCTACCTTCTTTTACATCGGGCATGTAGCTTCCTTTAATGCCCTTGATTTTTTGGCTAGGCCAAATGTGCATAAAAAATAAGGCTTTTTGTTAGAAAGAGAAAAGGCAGATTTGCGCTGCATGGGTGAGTGGCATACGCAACAGCGCTAGGTTCCGTAATCGACTGTACTGGAACTTTAAAAACGGAGACCTACGTACCAAGGTTGCAAGAGCCCATCATGTACTTAACGCTTAAAGGGACACTGAAGCGATTTGTAAACATTGCGGGATTACTAGAGCAAATTGTAGTCTGGAGTCTCTACGCGATGTTTCGACTGACCACTCTCGCTGCGTTTACGCGATTTTATTCAGTAGAAAAACCAACCCGAAAATACTGTCCTCCTCTCTGCATCCACCTTGACAATTTCCCATGACGGTCCGTACGGCGTCAATACGAGATGGCTTGGCTTAAAAGTCCTAGTGCACGGCTCACTGACCCTCCGACAGAATCAGTCGGCCGGCCACCAGCGGGTCATCGCAGTTCGTTCGCTGAGTTGAAACTAAGCCCTGACAGGTGTGTTCCTGGAAGAATGTGCATTTACTTTGTTAGTTTGTGTACTGTATCAAGCTATAAGCTATGTCGGATTCAAGCTATGTCGGATTCCACCTGTTTCAAGTAGCCGGAACATGGTAATTAAATAACAAGGAAAGGCTGACTGATTGGGCTACCTTCACCGAAGAGATTCGCAAGATTTTCGTCGTTTCTTCCGCTCGCTCGGATGCAGCAAAGAAGAAACTTGAAACCCGCATGCAGAATCCCGATGAGACGTACGCTTCGTATATCGAGGATGTCCTCACTCTTTTCCGTAGGGTTAGCCCGGATATGTCGGAAGCAGACAAAGTCAAGCATGTACTCAAGGGAATCGCTGTGTTTGCCTTCACTGCCCTAGCGCTGCAAAATCCATCCAGCGTCAATGAAATAAGGGCCGCCTGTTAGCGCTTTGACCAGCTTCACGTGATTCGCCTACAACCGACTACGGGACTCACTCGTCTTCCGCCAGAGCCAGAGTTGCGAGCTTTAATACGCAGCATCATCCGCGAGGAGCTCCAGCAGCAAAGCTCCCTAAGCTCCTGCGCTCACGGTGACCGCTTCTCCCAGCCAGCAACTGACTTGCGAGAAGTTATCAAAGAAGAGTTGGCGTCAATGACTGGCAGTCCCCGCAACGGTCACTTAGTTGCTCCCATGGGCGCTTCTTAGGCGGACGCGCTGCAACGACCACCGGTTGCGCCAGTTGAACTTTCGTCGCCGCCGCCCATGCTCGGCCAGTTAGCAGCCGTCTCGCCACGACGTCCCGTTCAGAGTGTCTATCCGACCTGGCGGCCACGTCTTGACGTTCGTTCCAACGAACGCCCGGTCTGCTTCTACTGCGGCATTAGAGGCCACATCGCGCGCTTCAGCCGACGCCGCCTACAAGATGAACGGCGTGGTTACGCACCTTAGGAACGTGATGTCCGCTTTAACTACGCGCCTCGAGGACCTGCCCACTCTCCTGGACAACGTTATCTGTCTCCTCAGGACTCACTCGACCATTCGCGCAGTGGCCGTGACTCGAGGCGTCGTTCACACTCGCCTTACCGTCGTTTCGTGTCACCCATTCGCCCCGTCTCTCGTGACCCTGACCTCCAACCGGAAAACTAGGCGCTGCAGCTTGTGGAGGGGAAACTGCATCGTTTGGACTGATTGAAACTCCTCCAGAGCTCCCTTCAAATGTGTTATCTGTGGAAGTGGAAGGTATTTGCGTGAAAGCTTTATTTGACACCGGAGCCAGCCTTTCTGTTATGGATTCTACTCTTTGTTCTCGTCTACGAAAAGTGAAGACCCCTTACGCTGGCCCTTCGTTATTTAATGCAAACGGACATATTATGCAGCCTGTCATAAGTTGCACTGCACGAGTGTTAATCGGAAAGATCGTCATCATATCCAATTTGCGGACCTGTCCAGTGCTCTCATGAACTAATTTTGGGTTGGGACTTGCTCTCCTCAGCTTCCGCCGTCATATCCTGTCGCCACCAAGCCATTCAAATCAGCGATACCGAGTTTACATCTGCTGCGACCTTACGACGTCAGGTTTTGATTCTGCATGCTGACCACGTCCTGCCGCCTGGTAGCGAAGAAGTCCTGACGGTTTCATCGGGGAACATTTTTAACGGCGACGTGATAGCTTCTCCAGCGAGCCGCTTGATTCCCCGCGGAATTGCCATGTCTACCTACCTCCTTCACTTTTCGCGGGGTCTTGCAGCTCTGGCAGCGCTCAACACCACCGGTGAGCCAATATTGCTACGCAAGGGCACGGCCGTTGTTTCTGTGTCGACCGCGAGCCTCTTTCTATCGTGTCTAACACCATTACTCCTTCGCGCATGCGGGATTCAGCACCCTCGACTGTTCCGCCTAGCATCGCTACCACTGTTAGCCCAGACCTCACGGCGGCACAGACGAAACAATTGCTGGCCGTTCTGAAAAAGCACAGCGCATCATTCGACGTTATTTCCAACACACTCATACGTACGTCTGTCGCCGCGCATCGAATTGAAACAGACGGCTCAGCCATTGTGCACCGTCGTCCGTACATAGTATCTTCGCACGAACGCAAAATTATAGAAGAACAAGTTTCTGACATGCTTAAGCGCGATGTCATACGCCCCTCATCAAGTTCGTGGTCATCGCCAGTTGTGCGTGTGAAGAAGGATGGTTCCGTTCGGTTTTGCGTTGACTACCGTGCGCTAAATAAGATAACTCGAAAGGATGTTTATCCATGCCTCGCATCGATGACGCGTTGGACAGTCTCCAAGGGGCAGAATACTTCTCTAGTCTCGATTGACCCTCCGGATATTGGCAGATCCCGATGCACGAAGATAACAAGGCAAAAACTGCCTTCGCTACTCCAGACGGCCTCTACGAATTCAACGTGATGCCCTTTGGTCTGTGTAATGCCCCTGCGACATTTGAGCGAATGATACACTGTGCTCCGCGGGCTCAAATGAAAAAGCTGTCTTTGCTATCTGGACGACATCGTTGTTTTTTCGACTACGTTTGATCAACATCTGCAACGTCTAGACGAAGTACTTAGATGCCTCTCCAATGCAGGACCGCAGCTGAATACAAAAAAGTGTACTTTTGTCAGCAAGTCGATAAAAGTATTAGGACACGTCGTCAGTAAAAACGGAATCCAGCCCGACCCAGAGAAAATTTCCGCCGTTCTAAATTTTTCCCCGACCACTACAGCAGAAAGATATCCGCAGCTTCCTCGGGCTAGCATCCTATTTTCGCCGCTTCATACAAAATTTTGCGACCATTGCTTCTCCCTTGCACCACCTCCTGGGTTCTGGAATCACCTTTGTTTGGAATGAGGAATGCGAACGGGCTTTCCAATCCCTTAAAGACGCCCTAACATCGAGTCCAGTGCTTGCCCATTTTGATGATTCTGCGCCAACCATTCTGCACACGGACGCCAGTGGCCAGGGCATCAGCGCGGTCTTGCTACAACTTGACTCTCACCAGAGGGAGTGACTAGTCGCCTATGCCAGCTGGTCCCTCACCTCAGCAGAGCAGAACTACACCATAACGGAGCAGGAATGCCTCGCTGTTGTGTGGGCCATTCAAAAGTTCCGCCCCTACTTATACGGCCGGCACTTCACAGTCGTCACAGACCACCACGCCTAATGGTAGTTGTCCACGCTCAAGAACCTTTCCGGACGCCTGGGTCGTTGGATTCTCCGTATCCAGCAATATAATTTTACTGTTGCTTACAAGTCGGGAAAGAAACACACAGACGCGGACGCTCTTTCACGCTGCCCGTTGCCTCAATCGTCCGCATCTGCCTTCCTAGCACACCAAGCTGCTCTCCCAGTCGCACCCATCCTTCCTGCAATGTTTCATATTCCAGACAACCTGCCGGCGATCCAACGAAGCGACACTTATTGTCGTACCATAATGGACAGGATGGACGGCTCCACCCCACCTCCAAACAGCCGTCTACGTCGCCAGCTAAAGAATTTCCGGCTTGTAGATGGAATTCTTCATCGCTGCAGCCATCATCCTGAAGGCAGCAGTTGGGTCCCAGTGGTACCTCAGCCACTACGGAGAGCCATCTTAGAGGCGTTTCACGATGAAGCTACAGCAGGACATCTTGGTTATGCAAAAACATACGACCGTATTCGCAGTCGCTACTTCTGGCCTGGACTCTCCAAAGACGTGGCCAAGTATGTTTCCTCTTGCGCCAAATGCCAACACCGGAAACGCAGTACGTCTCCCGCACCAGGTACGCTACAACCGTTTCCTTGCCCGTCGGTAGCTACCACCCATAGACTAACGGCCTCACTGAACGATTTGATAAAACTCTATCCGACATGCTCTCAATGTACATTAGGCCGGTCCCTCCATACTAACTGGGACCACGTTCTGCCTTTCGTAACATTGGCCTATAATTCGGCTGTTCAGCGCACCACCGGCTACTCACCTTTCTTCCTCGTTTTCCGCCGTTCCCCTTCCTTTGTTATGAACAATGCTTTCCTCTCTGCTCCGGTATCTCCTGCAACGCCATTTTCCGACCAGTTCATCTCTCGGATCACTCACTGCCGTCAGCTAGCCCGCATAAGCACTGAAGTCGCGCAGCAACAACGGAAAACACGGTATGATGCCACTCACCGCGACGTTCATTTCCGCACGGGAGATCGAGTGTTACTCTGGACGCCAATTCGCTCACCTGGCTTGTGCGAGAAGTTTTTGCACCGGTATATTGGCCCCTACGTCGTCACTGAGCAAACTTCTCCGGTGAACTATCGAGTGTCGCCGGCAACTGTTTCCACGGACCGCCGCAGACGCGGAAGTGAAATTGTGCACATTTCTCGCATGAAGCGTTTCATCGACCGTGCACCTTAAATACACGCGGCCAGGCGGCCGCTTCCAACTACGGGGGGGAAATGTGAGCGCTTACTTGTGCACCTGTGAACTGAAGTTGAAGTTTATTTCCATAAACGTACACCGTTATGGCGGAAAATAGGGTAAAAAGCTGCACTCAGCAACTTGACGGAGCCCTACTTCCTTCATGGTCAACAGAAACAACAGGACGGGCACGGTGCCCCGCACCGTGCCCGTCCACCGTCACCGGTGTGGTCAACCCCTCACCTGTCGATAACCATTATAATCATCATTTTGTACATAATCATCATCTCAAGTCGCGTGGGTGTGGAATCGCGATCTGGCAAGTAAAGGACGGAACCGTTCGCTCTGCTGCCTCCCTGAGAGAAGCGTTCTGTCTCCTTACAATATGTGCAGCTATTTACAAGTCAGAGTAAGCTAGGAAGCGTCGGGGTAACCAGCAGCGTGAGTTCACGGCCGAGCGTCGTCGTTCTCGTCCTCTTCCACCAGTGGTGCAGCGCCGATCGTATGTTTGTCTCTCGCAGAGATTGTCCCGTCACATGACTCCAGGTGGAATAGGCACCATCTCAGTGCTTCCTAAGAAGAACGGGTCTGAGGTAGCTGATATGGTTTTAGATGGGCGACATGGACAATACTGGCTGGCGGCACAGTAGAGGACGAGGCCCCATGAGAGGCGCCAAGAACAACCTCCTACGTCACATCTGGGACGCGACGCAACACTTTGTATGGTCCAAAATAGGGCTGAAGGCTAGCACGACGTGCAGGGGGCCATAGCAGGACAAGGGAGCGTGGAGGAAAGTGGACCGTGTGGTGACGTTCGTCATACCGTGTCTTCTGTGATACCTGCGAAGCAACAAGGTGGTCGTGAGCCAGTTGACAAGCTTGATGGTGCCGAGCGATGGCATCTCGAGCGTATCCAGAGGAGAATCAGGAAGTATTGAGTGCAAAGGCAAAGCCTGTTCACGGCGAAGCAGCAGATAAAATGAGGAGAAAGCGAACGTGTCATGTCGGGAGGTGTTGCAAGCGATAGTGACGAATGGTAATAAGAGGTCCCAATCTCAGTGGTCAGAAGACAGGTACATTCACAACATGTCGATCAGCTTCCGGTTCAAGCGCTTGGTGAAACCAGTGGACAATGGGTGATAGGCCGTGGCGAGCTTGTGTTTCGTTGAGCCAGAGCGGAGGATATTGTCGATAACTTTGGACAAAACATTTTTATCCGCGGTCAGTTAAAAGCTGGAGGGGAGCGCCGTGGTGCAGGTGGACATCGTAGAGAGGAAAGTCAGTGACGTTAGTTGCGCAGCTGGTTGTAAGATCGCATGTGACGCCGTACCGCGTCGTGTAACCCGTCACATTGGCCACCCAGTGGATTCTCAAGGACGACAGGGAGAAAGTACCAAGTATATCGAGACTCGCCCGAATGAACGGCTCATGGGGAATGTCGATTGGTAGAAGTTCTCAAGAAGTATGTGCGGATGGCTTTTTCTGACGCTGGCAGCTGTCACACGAGGCAACGTAGCGGCGTAGTGGTCGGTAAAGGCCATGCCAAGAGAACCAATGCCGCACTCGATTATAAGTTCTGGTTATCCCGAGGTGGGGTGCATTGGGTAAGTCATGTAGTTGGTGCAGGATGCTCGAACGTGAATGGCTGGGAACAACTCGGAGTAGCTCAGGACCGTCGAAGTGGAAGTTATGGCAATACAAAACACCATTTCGGAAGGTGAAGTTGCGTACAGATGGTTTCGGGACGCAGAGCTCATACGTTGAATGAGTGACGGAGCGACGGGTCATGGCGCTTCTTGTCACCGATGTTGAGAACGTCAGATATTGCGAAGGCGCGAGTGACATCGGAAAGTGTGGTTGTGTCATGTGGGTCAACAGAGTGACGTGAAAGGCTCTCAATGTCTCTGCAAGTGACCTGAGTTGTAGGTGACGCAAAATGAATATTCCTGCAGACGTAATGCCCAGCAACCAAGCCACACGGTTGGGTATTTCAACTTGGTAAGCCACCACAGCGCGATGTGATCGGTTATGACTGTGAAAAGTCTGCCGTACAAGTGGGGTCAAACTTTGCGAGGGCCCAGACAAGGGCAAGACACTCGCGCTCTGTAATTGAATAATTCTCGGACTTGGACAGCAAACGGCTGGCGTATGCAAAAACACGGTTTTGACACCCTTGCGATTGGGCCAATACGGCGCCAATCCTGTTGCTCTTTGCGTCGGTAACGCTCTTCGGTGGGAGCGAAAGCGTCGAAGTGACCCAAAATTACCGATGAGGTTAGGAGAGAAGGCAGAGTACTGAATGCTTGGGCTTGATCGGGACCTTACGTAAAGCTGGCACTGCTCTTGAAAAGGACTGTGAGAGGGCGAGCTACGTGGGCAAAATGTCTTAGAAAACGGTGTATGTAGTAAGTCCTATAAAACTACGGACATCGTGAGTATAACGCGGCGTAGGGAAATCAGCTCGAACTTTTTCGGGGTCAGGCTGGACTCCAGAGACGTCGACAAGGTGGCCGAGAATTGTTATCGGTGGTGGCCAAAGCGACACTTCCTTGAATTCAGCAGGAGGCCAGCGCGCCGAAACGAGTCTATGATTCTGTCGAATGTGGCCGGAGCATTGCAGTGACCAAATGGCAAAACCCGGAATTGATAAAGTCCCTCAGGTGTCACGGTTGCAATCTTTTCGCGGTCTTTCTCACCGACGGCTATCTGCAAGTATCCAAACCTCAGGTCGATGAAGTAAAAGTATCTGGCACCATGTAGGCAGCCGAGATCGTCTTCAATGCGCGGAAGTGGGTGCACACCTTTTATCGTGATCTTGTATAAATGCCAATAATCCAGGCACAAACGCCATGTTCCGTCTTTCTTCTTAGCTAGCATGAAGAAGACGCCCACGGACTAGAAGGCGGTTGAACGATGAGCATTTCCTTTCGGAGCGTTGAGTTTAGCAGCAGCGCGAGTCCTTGCTCGAGCACCATCGTTCTCGTCCTCTTACACAAGCCGCACAGCGCCGATCATACGTTTATCTCCCGCCGTAACAATTTTGTTTGGAATTGGCAAGTTCGAATCCCCGATAGCGCATTTTCTAAGTTGTTTTACTTGTTTTTGGGCAATGTTTTCTATACCGTATTCATCATTCATGTGCCGTGAAGTTCATTGCTCCGCAAGCGAGTTCGCAGAACGCGTGCAGACTGACACTGACGCGCTGGTGAGTGCTCGTTGGCCTTGTGTTGCCATGTTGCCGCAAGCATCGACTGCTTGCGGTCTCAGTCACGAATCAGCCGACCCTTGGCCTGGTGCGAACATGCCTCTTAAAGGGACCCAGCAACAGTTTTTTCAACTTTTTTTGAAATCTGAAATGCTTGCAGAACGTTGTCACCAAACATACCCAGTACTTAGAGTAGGGAGTCGCAAAGTACCTCAGCCAAAAAATTACAGCTGTATGCCCGTCAAATAACTTGGAAACTCGCTCCAAATATTTTTCGCGCTTTCCACGTCTTGACGTTCTCCGACTGCCCGAATTACGTTACTGAAGCCATGTAGCCGCTGCTGGCCCGTTTTCATTCAGTCGCAGCAATGAACGCTTTTCCATAGCAACTTTAAAAATAAAGCGACAAAAACAAAACAGAAATGGCAGGCGTATCTGATGCGACGAGGAAATCACGCAGTGCGGCTCTGTGCTGGCTATAACTGTACTTTTCGCTGTGCTTCCAGACACGAAGGAAAGAGTAAAAGCGTTTATCAAAAGTGTTGCAGGGTCCCTTTAGATACAAGCCCGAGCGATGAAAGCTGCAAAGGTGGGGAAAAGCGCATCGCATTTGAGCGGCGCCGGTGACGCGGAAGGCGTTATTCTAGTGCGTACGACTCGCCTAGGCTAGTGGTTATTTCGATTTCAAGCCGTACTGACACGCTTCTTCGACGGGATTTACAGGCAACAGGACAGAAGCGTGGCATTCCGATTACTGAGAGAACGAGAATGCCCAGCGAACGATAACGTCGGATGCCAAGCATATTCTTTCACAGAACCGAAACGGAAACTGGGGCCCTATTCTCGACTGCACAAATTGCCGGCAATTCGCCCATGTTTTTTTGCGTAAGCACGACGTAAGCAATCAGTGACGTGCTGCACCTATAGCTATGACGACATGCAGTGTAATGTGACGAGACACTCATAAAGATCGCTACCAAGGTATCAAATATTGTACAAGAAAGATATAGAAACACTTGGCATGTACTATAAAAATTAAGACGGTAGTTGGCGTAAACACCACAAGGCGATCGAGTAACGTTGATCCAAAAGCGAGCGAAAGGTGGATGTCGAGCTAAAGAACATCACACAATTTTTTTACCGCATCTATTTATTTCTTTCAATCGCTTTTAGTAACATAGCTGGGCTCCCTGCTTCAATGCAAGCTTTGTTGCGTTATCACCTTCCCTGCCGCCACCGCCGCCACGCCATCGTCTGCTGCTATGTTACAAGTTTATGGCGTGATCACAGAAAAATAAGGCCGCGACTTCAATCAGCTATTTGTTGAACCAAATAATCACTTTTCTTTGTCATTTTTCCCTTGAGTTCGATCATGTGACCCAACAGCTTACTAGGACGAGTATGGACAAATGCAACGCATTGGGCTCTGTCATGGAGAGGCTTGTACTGCCCTCTTATGGTGCGGTTACGCCAAAACAAATAATTTTTATTTCATTGCCAAACATAAAAGCAAAATACAACACGTTATTTGTATGCTCCATGATCGCCGACTTGGAGGCAGTTGAAACTATGATTTGTTTCGGTAGGAAACATGCTTTAAACAGCGCGCATGCGAAACTGCGCCTGCTGCAAATTGCCGCCCATTTCTCGGCGCCGTAAGCCGGGGCAATTTTTTGCCCTGTTTTGCTTGTATTTTGCGACAAAAACAGCCGCCATTTTCAAGCTGTTACGTAGCGCATTACGTCACTTTTACGCAGGCTGAAGTTGCCAATGCATGACGTAATCGTTCCGCCAACTGTTTAAATTACGTCACGCCTTCTCAGCCAATCAGTATTGGCTGAGAAGTATTGTTGTGGAATAGCAAAGACAGGCTTACGTTGTCATGTCCGCTGCATTAGTCTGGTTTTTCACTGCCGGCCAATAATTATGCGCCTTTAGTAACGAGCAATAAGGCAAACTTTAGAACTGGTGTCCGTAAACGACATGAAACGTCAAAATGACGACAGCACAGACTGAAGCACAGAAGCACAGACTGAAGCACAGAATGAAGAACTCTGTAACATCTAAAGCTTGAGCCATAGCAGCATCACTGAATTTCATTACATGGTTTCAAGGAAGGCACCACTTCACTCACTCTAACAACGGCGTTCCGGGTGACACAATCAGTGGTGGCGAATAGTGACCTCATCCACTTGGAATAGAGAAGATCAGCAGCTAGCCGTAGGGTACATAATATTCTGATTGGTCATTTTACCTGGTGGATTTACTTCGGCTTTAATATGAAATCCTATGCCCGCAACCGTGACTTGTATTGACGACGAATCAAGTTCACCGAGGCCCATACCTACACGAATGCCGGCCCAGCTCTCCCAGTCTCACTCGGTTTCAGCCTCACACAGTCTCGAGCAGACTCATGCAGTCTCACTCGGACTCAGACTTACTCGGGCTGAAACTCCCTGGGGATAGCTTCGGCTCAAACTCAGTCGGGAGCCCTCTGGGTAACTCGAACTCAATCTTAGTCGGGATCTAACTCACTCGGGATCACTCGGGCTCCCACTCGCTCGTGCTCGCACGTACTCAAACTCCGGGATCACCGGGGCCCAAAGTCACTCGGGCTTAAAGTCATGATGCCTCACGAGTTTCACGCTGTCTCAAACTCAAACTCACGCGTGAGTTTGAAACCAAATGAGTCGGAGTGCGTGGACTCATGAGGAAGCGCGCTGACCTCGGGGTCACACAGCACACACACTTAATATTTGATAACTTTGGGCCGCATTTGTATTTGTTGTATTGTGAAAACGAATGCCTTCTCTTCTTTTGATTTGATTCAATAACCTCGGATGAAACTTTTTGCCGTCAAAGCACTGATGCGCTAATGTTTTTGCAGAAAAGCGAAGGGCTCTGCGGAGCTAGTTTACATTTTAACGTTTTGCATTACGTCTTTTTATGTCTGATGTTCCGGAAGCAACAACAAAACTATGAGGGCACCTAAAGAAATTTGATCAGCAAATGTTAGAGGACTACTCACCGCTAAAACTGTCGCTCGGCTATGTGGCTTCCTTCAGTGTTGCGGTGAACTGCTGCTAGTTTATTGGTGCTATAAAATTTTTTTAACCAAAGCTTTACTAACCTATTCGAGCCGACTTTCGCCGTCGCGAGCAATTTGACCTTCATTCGACCCCATCTGCGCCGTTGCTTTGGCAACACATCACGTCACTCGCAGCACCCAGCTGCGCCGCCGACGTAGCGCATGCACTCTACGCAGCTGGGTCGCCGGTCGAGGCACGTCGCTGCCTGGGGCACCGATGCGACTCGCCGCGCGCTTGGCTGAAAGGAGCGTCGCGCTCGCCTTGTCACGGTGAGCTGGTGATGGACGAAAGCGAGACGGGCCGTCTCCTCTTAGGATTGTGAGGGAGCGGGAGGCTTTGAGCCTTCGTCGGCAAGCGGCATCTGATCTCTTTGGGGATGCTGCCTGGGTAGCACTGGTGAGGGTCTGGAATGCCAAACACGCTCAGCGTTGTCACGGCCCTGTCCACCGGAAAGGGCACCAAGAATCCCATATTTACTGCCCTTCTTAAAGCTCTGTACAAAGCACACCATCTAAATTTAGAAATTATAGTGTGCTGGGTTCCTGGCCATTGTGGCATAGCTGGCAACGAGGAAGCCGACCAGGCTGCTGCCAGAGCAGCTGAAAGAACCAGTATTGACATCACGCAAGTACCTTACCTGGATATGAAACCAGCAGTAAAACACATACTCCTTCATCTCTGGCAGAAAGCATGGGACGGAGAAGTAAACAACAAGCTTCACTTGGTACAACCTATAATCGGCCGATCAGCTGCAAGGGAAAAAAATAGGGCCTTTGAGGTCTGGCGATGCAGACTACGAATAGGACACACATGGCACGCATTCCTACCTCCTGACTGGTGACCAGCCGCCAAACTGTGCCAGATGTGGCGAGGGTCTTTCAGTCCTCCATGTTTTGGTTGAGTGCTCGGCCATGGAACCAGAAAGGAGACGCTATTTCCCGTAAATGTACCGTAAGAATATGCCACGGCACATTGCAATGTTTTTATCAGACTGTCCTGTGTTCGAGTTCAGCAGAGTTTTAGAATACCTTGATGATATCGTTTTTTAAAGCAGGTGTTGTGAAAGAAGATGTTCTCCGATCCCCGCGCATGCTGCCATTATCATCATCATTATGTAAATACAATTAATGTTTCCCTCTGCACGTCCCGGCCCTTTGTCTCCTAGTTTTCCACAACATTGGTGCAAGAAACCCGGGAACGAAACCCCCTCGACGACTCGGAAGTATCCGACCTTTGGTTCAACAACGATGGAAGCCAGAGACCGCACCGATGCCGACGGACGTGCCTACATACCGAAGGGCCCATGAGAACTGTTTACTACAGCGGAATCTCATCGCGTGTTGTGGAATTTGGGTGAGTCAATCGAGAGCCGCATTTCACTGTGGAAGAATATGATGGCGGACGCGGGAAAAGAGGACAGTTTATTGAAGCTTCCTGCTATCAGAATCATTACCATAAAACGACAGGCACTTCGTGCACTAATACAGAATATTCGAGCAGAAGCCCTTGCCGCAGTGACCTGCCCGCAGCCCAGTGGCCTAGCGCTCAAAAGCCTTCTTTATCGCCTCCAAGAACACGAAGCCAAGCTGAAACAGCTTGACAAAGAGCTTGAGCCCCACGCAGCCCCCGAATGTCTCGAAGAGGAATTTAACACATGCTTTGAATATGAGGAGATTATCATCGACACGAGAACAAGATTACGGTGCGCCTTACAAGACGGGATTACAGCAGAATATCAGCGTACTGCTGATGTATTATCCGGCATCTCCGACTCTTCGCTCGTAAAGAAGTCTTCAGGTAATCGTGCTCCGCATAATTCAATTCCGACACCGCCCATTACAATCGAGTACCCCGCTAATGAAGCCGTTCCGGGTGAAGCTTCAGCAGAAGATTTCCCAACTAAAAACCGTGAATTTATTCGTCCGAAGCACTCAGAGAAAACACCTAACGACAGAGACCAATGCCAGCGTGAGCCACCTTCAACAGTACTCGGCCAGGAGCAACTCCCACGGGGCCCGGATTATGACATGCTTCAGCGGATACATAGCGCACGCAAGGCAGCAGCAAGGATAGGCCTGAAGAACCGAGCCAAAGCCCTTTCTCCTTGCCAAACGTCATTCGCATCAATCAGACCTGCTCCCAAGCGCTCGACCCGTTTGGCACTTCAACTGAGGAAGCGCATCAATGACTGGACACTGTACGAACGTGGAAAGTTTAGGAGACCACCGAAGTCCTTGATTAGGCGCACCAAACAGACAAACCCTCGGATGCGGCAGAAAACTCCTCTGTTAAGCGAGGACCCCACAGCAGAAGAATACAGTGAAACCAGCACGTGGGATCTACACAAGTATCATCATCGACGGCTTCTGATCCCAAAGAAAATCGGCGAAACTCATGAGGAACTTACTTTCGTCCAACAAACTGTGATTGTTGTCGACAAGTCCGGAACTGTACACAAGTATGTTTGTCGGAAGCGCAATCGACGCTACAAACACCGCTGGAAGATCAAGCTGCCCTGATGGAACTGGACGAACACAGAAAGTGACTATGCCAGTGAAACGGACTACAGGGACGGGACAACTAGTTTATTCACTCTGTTGGGGCGGGGAGGATGTTGTGAAAGAAGATGTTCTCCGATTCCCGCGCATGCTGCCATTATCATCATCATTATGTAATAGAATTCATGGTTCCCTCTGCACGTCCCGGCCCTTTGTCTCCTGGTTTTCCACAACAGCAGGTTTGTTTTAGAAAGTAGCATTCTCGTCCACCTCATTACCTTGTTCATCCGTAGGGTTCTATTTACCATGGCCCTATACACCGTTAGCTCATTCCATGCCTCATCACACTCCTCACTCATCTTTTGGATCCGGCCCTTTACACCGAAGTAATTTTATGCACTACT
Organism: Haemaphysalis longicornis; assembly: GCF_048455015.1. NCBI lineage: Eukaryota > Metazoa > Arthropoda > Arachnida > Ixodida > Ixodidae > Haemaphysalis > Haemaphysalis longicornis. The sequence continues at coordinate 122,309,793 of NW_027526225.1, forward strand.
ATTTGGATTCATTTCATCAGCACATTTTTACCTCATCGTAGCAATGGCGCTCTTGGCCTTAGATGCCCTTGCACCAAAAAACCCCACCAAAGAGGGAATGCCAAACGCGCGAAGCTAGCGTCAGAGACGGACGAAGAGCGAGCCGTACAGCTTGCAAAATGCTGATAGTGGGCTTAACCAGGCCAAACCAAGCTTTTGCTTTGCATATTAATGGTAAGCTGAACCAAGTCGAAACCATGTTAGGGGTGACGCCCCTTAGAGGGTGCCGCTGTTGGCGTCTCCTGTCGCTGTTTTTATTCGTCTTCTCGTGTAGTCACGGTACTAAAACACCGAGAATCGCGTTTACGATTCGATCTACAACGTAACGTGCGTTAAAAAACATCGGCACCCTTGTTTACTGCTCGCGCAGGAGCGCTTCGTGGTGCGTACTAAAAAAATGGCTGGCGATTACGATACCCCTTAAAGCGATATTTTAAAGCAGCTGTTTAGCTGTTTGTACTGTGCAAAATATATTAAGGCGAAGAATTCCACACAAAGACATTTGTATGGTTACAAAAAACGTGTATTTGCAGTGGCTGACGATGCACAAGCACCGGTTTGGACTGTGCAAAATAGGTTAAGGCGAAGAATTCCACACGGATATATTTGTATGGTTACAGAAAAATTGTATTTGCAGTGGCTGACGATGCACAAGCACCGGTTGCCTCATCAATTGTTCAGCCCTCATTCTGGCTTCTCGCGTCGGCGGTGCTCAGCCTCCGCTCGGGCAGCTCGTGTAGATGCAGCGGCTGATGAAGCACACGACCAGTGGCCCCACTCGCAATTCAGCACTCACTCCCCAGTGCTGCAGGGGCTGAGGCAGCACTCGCGCGTTGGTTTTCTCCACGGCAGCGATGGTGAGCCTGTGCGGCGGCGGCGCGAAATGCCCCCTCAGGAAGGCACCGCGACCCGCGTTTTTAGGAAGCGAACGCACGTCATCGCCACGTGCAAGAACTCATCACGCGTTTGCCCAGCGCAGCACGACGAGCGTCTCGTGTGGGCACAGCACACTGCCCCCCCTCCGCCACCGCACACTTTCGGAGAGCGCTCGCGCCGCCATGGCGAACCGCCCTCTCCCCATAATTTGGGGGTTGTGGTTGCGGGAGAGGAAAAGGAAAGGAAATGCACCGTGGATATTTTGAGCTCGGCAGGGAGCTCACCTGCATATAACCCAGTGCAGGGGAAGGGAAGTAGAGGGGAAGGGGACAGTACAAAGTGGAGAGAGACAGAGAGAGAGAGAGCGGTATAAAGAGAGCTGTGAGTCCCACAAAGCTGTCAGTCTGGGAGTATAGTTGGTCGTGGTCCGGGCACATTAAGCAGTCACTGCAGTCCGGGCTACAGCCGCTGCGTGAGGCCCGTCGTCTCCACGTAATGGAGCAGTTGGGCGAAGACTTCCCGTTGGGTTGCCGCAGGCCCCTTCTGGAACACAACGTCCTCAATGCCGGCGCTGGGAAGGCCTCGATGCTGGAGTCCTTGTGCCCGTGCAAGTGCAGGGACATTGCAGCAGTCGAGCCGCATGCGGAGCAGGAGGCAGCGGGCTTCCCTGCTGATACGTGCAGGCAATGGTCGTGGCGCCAGGCCACTCACGACCCGAGGATCGGGGGGCATTGTCTGTACCATGCGGGCCAGAGCATTGCGGGCCTCTTCGAAGGCGGGGATGCCTTGGGAAACTGGAATGCCCTCCTGGTGAGCCTCCCTGGCTCGGGCGTCGGCGACCTCGTTGCCCCGGATGCCAGTAGAGCCGCTGGTCGCAGCCTCGAGAGGCAACAGTGTGCAGCTGGGGTACAAGGGAGTGCTCCGGGTAGCCGCTGCTGTTGGTGGGCTGGTTGACCGCGTGTAACCGCAGCAGGGCAGGCCTGGAGTCCGTGGGGTGGTTCTGGGGCCGCCATGGGGTGGTTCTGGGGCCCCCTCTCGAGAAGGACGCGGCCAGCTCCGCCCGTGTGGAGGAAGTGGGGAAGGGCAGGTGGCAGCTTTGGCTGGCTCTCAGCTCAGGCATCACGCACTCAGCCGCACCGTCGCACGTGCTGTCCTTGATGTAGCCGTCTGTGAAGATATGAAGGTAGCCGCCCAGCTCGTCCTGCAGCAGGGCGGGCCCTGGCGAATGGCTTGGGGTGGGGGTGTGAAAGTGAAAGTTCCTGAAAAATGAGACACCGTCGCGCACAATTTACGGTCTCAGAAGAAAACAAATAGGAGCTCCAGCAAAAAACTGTATTAAAAAAAACTCTACCCCGAAAGTTGCATTGCTTGTACGCACCAATAGTACTGAATATACGCCATTATCCAGCACTCGAATGTATTGAAACTTTCACTGAGTATTGCAATGCGACTATGCAATCTACGAGAAATTGTTCGATATGTGCGAAATACGACGTAACAAATTTTGATGTACGGGTGTTGGAGCGCGTGTGGTGGATCAAAGGTGTACTGTATAAAACTTTGCTCGGTAAACAAATGGATGTAATGTTTTTCGCATGGCCGCGTAAAACTGAAACAAAATAAAGTTATTTTGCACCTGTTAACGTTCGTAGCCAGGGCTTACACTGGGGGAAAGCGCTGCTTATTGTCAAGTTCCGTCGACAAGACCAATCTGGCATGAGTTAGTGCATGAGTTAGTTTTCTCAAGTTACTTGCAATAAACACGCAATAAATGACTTGCAATGAACATGCAATAGATGACTTGCCATATACAGTCACAGTATTTATTAGCAGCGTTAGCCTTGAAGTGTCAGTGATGTTGAGGCCCCTTTGCTATGTGTAAGACACAATTGCAATGTATGTCCGTGCATTCAAGCTCGCCGTCCCTTACAAGTTGCGCCACTTAGACTCCCAAGAGTATACCGGCCAGTACAGAATACTTTCACCTAATGGAATTGTGCGGACGAAAAAACACGATAAAAATTCTTTGGAGGCAAGACATGTTTGATTGGACGAATACAACTTCGCCCCAGGGATATCCTCGTCGCATTAAATGTTTCCCTGGATTCATCCCGCAGGAGGGTCGATGAATAATCGAATAACACTTTAAACCGGGCGTAACTTTTCTCTCTGTGTCCATACGAGGTAATGGAGTTACCAAGACGATAAGAATAGAAAGGGAAGACGCAGAGCTTCTAGGCGTGAAGGTCAGCTCAAGAATAGGCATTGAGGGCTCAGCTTTTTCCTAGCGCCTTTGGGAGAAGTACGGACGTTACGGTAGTAGCCCTCAGCTCCTTCCTCGAAATTAGGAAGAGATCGCATAAATCTGTGCTCCTCCGCCAAGCGATGCGTTAATGTCCTCACTGTAATATCGGCCAGCAGATACATAGTGAGATACAGTTGCGACATACACTCGAACCTCAAGAAACCTAGTGCTCTGGCCTCTATTTTTTTTGTAACCAGCCATGACAATTTTTTTAAATAAGGCATTCTTGGATGTTTTTGAGTTGTCTGTGACCGTATTTACTAGATTCTAAGCACCCCCTTTTTCCCATGATAGCGATGACCAAAGGGAGGGGAGGGGGGCTGGTTAGTTCGGAAAACCTAAATTGCCGTTCCCACCCCCTACACTTTTTTTTAGTTCCGTACCTCAACGAGCCTGGGGCAAGAAACAATGTTTATGAACCCGCAAATCACGTCTGATGCTCAGTTACCCTCACTACCATTCCATTTTGTTGTGCAGCTTGGACCGCCGCTATCAGTATCTTCAGGAGGTCGTCTGCTGTTCCGTGTAAGTGGTTTGTAATTGAAAACTTCATAAATGACTTGGCAACAACATCAACTTGTGGCCACTTCCACGCGTCTGAAATCCACCTTGCAATGGTTGCTTAGAGAAAGGGGTGCTTATATTCGTACGCAAACATTTCTTCTATTTTTTCCCCGAAAGTTGGGGAGGGGGCTCAGAAAAGCAAAAATATGATTTAACAACGTACGGGTACGGCTTAGTTGGTGCTCCATTACAACTACGTTAGGCGCAGCAAAGAAAACACAGGACGCGGGAGGCTAGGAGCAGCGCTACTTACAAGGCTGTAAGTAGCGCTGCTCGTTGTCTCCCACGTTCTGTGTTTTCTTTGCTGCGCCTAACGGAGTAATAATAGCAGAAATATGGCGTGTATGTGCTTAGCTGCTTTCGGAGTCTCGGTTCCGGTTAGAGTTGGGCTTCCGCAAAGCTGGCCATCAAATACTGTTGGTCCGCTGTGACATGCGTCAATAAAATCGAGTAAAAAATATAATTGGATAAACGTGACGGGAGCGGTGTTAGCTGGTGAAGCGATGTATTTGCAACGCAATGCTGTCTGCACACAAGCGGCCAGGCTTGTGCTGCCCACTCCTTCGTCGGCGTTGGGGCTGAGTGAGCAAGGCGTTACGCGACGCTTTATACTTTTTTTTTCTCGAGTCGTGGCACAGCCCCCGGTGGTAAGCGACAAGCCTGGCTGAGGCCGCTGCAGAATTAGCAGTGCACTTAAGATGACCGGTGTACCACAGACCGTAAAAAAAGGCCTGCCCCCACAGCTGACCATAATGTTATGATGATGTTTGGTCCTGAACTAGCGATGTCTTGAACACGAAGACATGTCTTGAGGGCACTGGAAACCTCCATGGGCGCTTGGCCGTGGCTGTCATGGCCACCTGCACAGTATTAAGGCGAAAGAGCGCTATATGATATTTTTCATATCGGGGCGAAATTTTCGCGGCCCAAATTGTGCGGAATTGTGTCTCCAACTATTTGTTGAATTCAGAATTTCTTTAGAAGTTATTTGCGGCTTGCCAGTACTTGTCTTCATTTTAACGATACAAACACGTGCTAACGGTGCGTATTCTGCCGCACATAATGCCTGCCTCTTCTTAGTATCTACTTGCACCACGGTCCCACGATTTCACGTAGCAGTTCTTCAGATCAAAGGGCCGTGGCGGCAAAAATGACATTTGTGTTTCTGTCCTAGATTTCTATTAAAGCTTAGAAGAGTCTGACACAAATCACTTCGAACTTGTATTTGGTTAACAATAGTTGGACGCTCAAAAGACGATAGGGAAAGCCTTTTTACGAACGCCCTCGCAAGACCATTACATTTCATTACGGCGAGACTGCCGTAACTACCGCTTGTATATTTAGTAGTGGTATGTGAGAAAGCGAATTCCCCGTACCCTCCACTTGGCTGTCACTGTAAATACAAATAGCACCGTGGATGAAGATGTGGCATCGATCAGCACCCCGCTATTTTATTGGTATAACATTTTGTTGTTCCTACTTGTTCTTAACATTATTGTTCCTACTTGTGAAGAAAAGCATGCTTTGTGGATAACGATTCCATCGCTACACCGAGCTTAGCATTGGAAATACGGTACTGTGGAGGCCGTTTCACTATTTACACAAACGCAGCAGTCGATTGCATACATTTTTTAGAAAAGAGGTAATAGAACTGAAGTTGTCAACAAATGAAATAATTTCGAATGCTTTGCCTGAGCTTACCCGGCAAGGCAAATATGATTGGATTCAGGAAGTGCGTTCGGAAGATCCGTGTGAGTTGGCTGCCTTTTCGCGTTAGCAAGCGTGAAAAAATCGCTGAAGTTCCCTGCGATATCGCGAGCCTTCGAAGAGACCGATGTACGCTTCCCTGGAGCGGAAGTAATCAACTTGACCGATGTTGGGTATGAATAATTGATGATCGTACTGGTTGCTTCCGTCCTCCTGGGGTTGGTGTTCCGTATCGAGGTCTCGTCGGTGCCTTAAGCACTTCCGTCCATATTTCTTCACACCGCACGGGTCCGCACGTTGCTCCCGGATGTATTCTGAGGCGACCATTTGTTGCGATGACAACTTCTCAAAGCCTTATTCCTTGTACTTTGTGTTAATTTAGAGGCATGTCATCGGAAATTTCAGAGTTCCTGAAGAGGGGAAGAGGGGGGGGGGGGGGGGGCATTAGGCCAAGGAAATGTGTTTGTTACGTGTGTGTGTGTGCGGGGGGGGGGGGGGGGGCACGGCTTCGCAAGAGCATAAAGTTGAGCACGGACGTATAGTAATTTCTTCTGTTCTTGCTTTATCGCTGCATTGTTTTCATATATGCCGGCATGTTGTCCACAGGCACGTTTCAGATATTTTGCTAAGACATTGCCAAGCAGTCGACGTCACTGTTTTCTATTCGACTAAAATGTTGAATAAGATATTCCTTCATGCATGCTGTCGATGCTGTTGTTGTTTTCATAATTGAATACAAATATCCAGAATAACGGTAATCGATGTTGTCGCGAGCGGAGTACGCCACTTCAAAATCGGTTGGGAGGAATTGCTTTCATATCCGTGATGCGACTGTGAAGGAGCTGGGCAGCCAGCCGCTCCGTTTACGTGTGGCCAGGCTTGGGTTCCATCCCCGCCGCCGAACAGGTGTCCGAACACGGGGCCAGTGTGAAGGAGCTCCTACTCCCACTTCATGCTTTCGTTAAAAGCCTAGAGCGGCAAGAAATGGTACAAATATGTGGGCAGCTATAAATGTTCTGCATTAAAAGGGAGCGCGAACTCTACTTTGACTCAGCTGTTTTAGATAGAAGGCACTGTTCGCAGTCATAGCGACAAAAGCAGTAGTGCAGAAAGGTCCTTCTTTACGTAAAACACGGGAGTGGCTGGCCGGCGCTTTGCTGAGTGCTAACTGTGGGCACGCGGCGGAATCTCGACACATGCACGATTGGGCTGACAGGAAGCGTCGTGCGCAACTGCATCCATGTGTCGCTGTTGTTACGCCCACGGAAAGTGCTTTCGTAAAATTGCGCAGATTGTTTTTTTGACTGATCGCCTGTACACGTTCAACTGTACACTACCGTTCAAGCGGTGAACTGCAAGCCAAACACGACTTACACTAAATGTGGGGGGCTGGGTCAACATCAACACTTTTCATATGACCACAGCGGGCAAGTTACGCCTTGGTGCTGAGCGACCGGAGTTCCCCTTAATGCCGGGCAACCTACCTCGCACTGAGGATGAGAGAGAAGGCAATGGAGGGCACGCGCAGCGTGTGCACTGCGAGCGAGATACAACAACAACAACAACAACAAAGAGGCTGTGGCAGTGCGTGCCTGAGCTTCGGAGAAATCAGACGTGTGCAGACGGGCTCGGTTCTCACTAAAGGTGTGGTTGTCTGGGGAAACGGTGTCTTCCTTGGGAGCCGCGGGCGGGCGCTACGACCCCGGTACCACATCCTATAGCTCTCAAGTTCGAAAATCAAGTTTTTCTGGCGAGTTTGAGAGAAGGAAACCAGAAATAAACAACGATTGCACATTTTGACTCGGGGTCTGTGTTCACTGCCAAGTAATATCGAAATTCAGGAGGGTGAGGCGTTATTCAAGGTACGCAAGAGAACGCGTTTGTGTCTTGAAGTAAGTTGAAGTTTTTCTTAACCTCACCCAGCTTTATTCCACCTGAGAAAGCTGTTTCCGTCCCTTCAGAGAAACGCATTTACCTCAACCTCTGGGAAGTCCGAAGCGGACGCCTCATTCGGTTTACTAACGGGAAAATTCCACGTGATATGCTATTCTTGTGGTTTTGCCTAGATGGCGGTTTTTGGCAGTTCCTAAAGCTCTCCGTGAGTCTTGAAGAAAACATGTACACAATAGCGTGAATTGTCCATTGTCATGCGTTAATGGCAAGTTGGAACACTGAGGGTTGATTTGATTGATTGCAGGGTTTAACGCGCCAACGCAACACAGGCGATGAGGCGCGCCGTAGTGTAGGGCTCCAGATTAATTTTGACCACCTGGGGATCTTTAACGTGCTCCGTAATCTCGTACACAGGGGGCGTTTTTGCTTTTCGCCTTCATCTGAAAAGCGTCCGAGAATCGAACCCGCGTCCTCGTGTTCAGCAGCACAACGCCTTAGCCACTGAGCCACCGCGGCGGGTTGGAAAACTGATGATGCGCTGCTGTTATCCTCTATCGTTCAAAAGCTAACTGCATCCGGCAGAAGCCCGACACGCCATGACAATGAACTTTTGCCTGCTTTTAATTCCGTGTGTGCCCATCAAAATAGGGGTAATCGTAGTTGCTGGTCATGTAAGAGAAAATCGCTCCGGTCGCTTAACTTTGGAAGCCTTATCAGATTGGCATTTCATGATAAGAAAACTCATGATGTATCAACAGGCCCAGGGTAGGGTTTTTTGTCTCATCGCATGAATACGCGCAGAAATATGCAGCCCCAACAGGACAGCATAAGAATGTCATGGAATTAAAATCGCAAAGTCTTGACGTCTTTAGTTAAGGTTTTTGCGTTAACAGTGGCGTTAACTACAGTCATTTTAGAACCAAAACAGGAAGCGGTTATTGTGCGGAACTGAACCACTTGCCCCCCTTTTTCTTACATTTGTGCTGCTTCTTTCTTAGATTAATTCTAAAAGAATAAAAAGTACGTAAAACTCATTTGGTAGTGCGCCGTGTAACAACAGCAATGTTTCCGCACCAAAGTGGCTGTTGAGACGATCATGACGCCATCATCGTGCTTCCGCATAACCAGAGTCCCTCTGGTATAACGTACGTGCTTAACGCCTCAGTTTTTACGGGTTTCCGCTTTTCTAAAAAGCGCTTCAGACCCTCAGATTTACCCAAACTTAGCCCAGACACTCGAAAGCAGTCTCACACGCGACCGGTATTCCTCGCTCGTCGGTGTTTACGGAGAGCATTCCACTGTTCACGGTGAGACGAGATGCCCTTCGGGTGTGTTCGACTCGACGCAAACGAAGGAACTGAAGTGTTTTAGGGGCGAAGCTCCTTAAGTCATGGGTCTGTCCATCCCTTGTGTCTCGTGGTACGTGACCGCCGCATGCTTTCGGAGGTGTCGCAAAGTGGGCCGCGTTGCACGCGCAAGAACCGGCTGCAACCGGCAGCGCAAACTCGGCACCGGGAGCGCGAGCTTGTCTGTGTTCGCCAACGGAGGCGCGAGCGCACGTGCACTGCGAGGGGGAGATCACGCAAGAGATCACGCCACGAACGCAGGCAGTCGTTCTCGGAGATCGAACGAGACGCAAGGACCTTTGCTCGTTTCCTCTCGTCTTGTTCGGGCACAAGTTCGCCCTAAATAAAAGTTCTTTCTTTACCGTTGTGTCCCATCCTACGTGACAAATTGTGGTGGAGGTGCGGGGTACTCCTCGATGGCGCGGGGTCTTTCACCAGGTCTGGGCCTGGGGGCATTGACTCCGAAAATAAAAGTTGATTTGTACAATGTACGCACACAGTCTTACGTCTTTCTTATGATGTAATGGGCGAACTTTCACGGGAGAGTTACGGTTACCGATGATCTCCCCCTCTCGAGCTTCGCCCCACTTATCATCATTCATTCCGTGGATATGGCGTGAATTTTTTTTCTCTGATTATGTGTCACGCGCGTAACTTCGATGATACCCGCGCACGCCTAATATTGAAGGAGATTTTTTAACACGAAAGTGATTTATGTATTGGTACACAAACCTAACCGACATCACATCCGTCACGGAAATGACATCACTAGAAAAAGTTCCATTACTTGACGCGGCGGCGCTAGGATTCGAGCCCAGATCTCTTTGGCCGCAACGGGAGGTGAGAAGCGCTGCACCTACTGGGACATAAAGTGAAGCCCTGAGAGGTATACGAACGCGCATTAGGTCCTTCCCTCTATCTTTCTCCGTTCAGATGGTGCTTCTGTCTAGGACAGGTGAAGCGCAGTAGTGCGTCATGCTGCTAATGAGCGCCGATAGTTGACGCGTCGATAGGGCAGCGTACAGCAGCGTTTGTCCGTCCGCCTCCTATTCTGCGGCTGTGATTGCCCCGTGCAACTTATTCCTCCACCGTGGCTCCGTGTAGGAAAACTGCTGCATTAAGGCAGAAAGGCAACGACGCCGACTGGCGAATGTCGCTCTCCTGGTTGCTTTCGTGCGACGAGACAGACGCCAGAGGGAAGCGGAACGCGTTCACGCATTCACAATCCAACTACGCTGCGAACTCTGCCTGTCGCGTTCCGCAAGCTCAGCTCGTCGCAACGCAGGCGACTTCCATACACGCCACGGAGCACGACCGAGGAGGTCGCACGTTTGCTGAAGCGACCAGCCAACAGGACTCGCTCGCCAAGCCCACCCACATGTCACCTAAGTGGAATATATGCAGCCGAAATAGACTGCGCAAATGACCATCCCTGTGCCGGCGAATTGTTTGAGAATAGGTACAAGAAGCTTTATGAGAACAAAGCGAGAGTGGTCCGCCCTCTTGCCCTCCGCTTTGAGGAGCACATGACTCAGTACTCTTTCAAGATATGCCCATCAACTCCTGTGAGTTTCTCGGCGCTTTAGCCCCCTGGGACTATAGTGCTGTAAAATGTGACCTGTATTTGTTAAAATACGACAAGAAAGCTTTTCCACACCAGTTTTTACGCCAAGATTTCTTGCACTTAAGAATAAGTACAGTAGCTATTGCCCCTACTTTACTGATGGGTCAAAAACTACTGGTCACCCTGGTTATGCTTTTATAAACTCAGCAGTCACTATAGCAGAGAGAATAGCTGATGAGGGCAGTGTCCTCACTGCAGAGGTCTGTAGTATAACATCAGCTATTGAAGACATAATAGCAAATTGACTACAAGAAGGGGCAATTTTTACAGATGCATGCTAGGACCTCCCTTGTCCCTTCAAAAAATGCAGGTGTTGGTATGCTAAAAAATCGTCTGTGTTGCCTTACATCGGCAGGGGTTTCAGTTATCTTTTGTTGGCTATCAAGCCACATTGGCATTCCAGAAAATGAAACCGTCGATAAAGCAGCATACGATACCAAGCAATGTGTATAATACGAAGGGCAAGGTCCTTACCAGGGCACTAAAATACCATACGAAAGTCAATTACAGTGTACTGCCAAAGACAATGGACAGACACAAGGGAAATAAGTTACACCTGGTGAACCATACCTGTCAGAATGAAAAAGTTGCAAACGTAGAAACCACGTTTTTGAGGTTATTTTATGCTGACTGGAGTAGATCACACTGTGCTCACACACGGCTTCCTGATCCAAAAAGAACAGAAACCTGTGTGGGACCACTGTGGAGATCCTCTTACTGTAGTACATGTTCTAGTAAGCTTCCCACACCTTGAAGCAGCACGCATCACAGATTTCAGAGCATTATTCATCTTTTGCATTCCTTTACATGCCATGCTTTTACTTATTGATGAGCCATTGGTGAATTTAGTAATTTATTTTTATTTCTTGAAGACACCGTCTTTATACACCGATTTTAGCTACTTAATCTTTGAGTGCTTTTAAAAATGGTTTTAATCTTCCCAACACCGTAAATAACGTCTTTTAACTTTCACTTCACCATTTACCCGGTGTTTGGCGCATTATAACCGAGCGGTTGCTGTGCCAAAAAACCTCAACTTCATCATAATAATAATAATCATCATCACATCCACAGGGCTGCTGCCGAACCGCAAATCATGATCATTTATTTGTAGCACACCGTGGCTTCACCAAATGACAACCCGTTCGGTTTTGTTCGACGGTTCGCGAGTGCATGGGGTTTCAATCTGATTTACGCAGTGCTCCGGCGCGTGTAATCCAATGTGTAATGATGTGCGTCTAACGGAGCCATATCGGCAGCGGCTAGTAGAGCACGCCGACACGACGTCGTGGCCGCGTCGCAGAGGCTCGCCCCTTCGGGGCTCGTTCCTAATTGCAGGCATTAATAAAGGTTGTTCTCTCTCTCTCTCTCTCTCTCTCTCTCGATGAAATATGAATAGCGACCTGCAAGTTCATATCGATGCGCGCATAAACATTGCGCGCTCCTGTGAAGTCACATTTCACTTTCGTGTTCTACAGATTCCCATGGATGAGGGATAAACCATATTTTTTTGTTTTACGTAAGCCCATCACAGCTTTAATTAAAAACTTTGAGATGCTAAAGGGAACTCGGTCGTAATTGAGGGCCTCTGATGAAACACGCACGTATGCTCGGCAGGATAACGCGGCAAGTACACACGCACGACACAGACGAGTATACTGTCCAGTTTTTTTTCTGTCACGGAAGAAAGTTTAATTTGCAGTAATAGTCTCCGTTCTTACAACAAGGGAATTTAATTCAAGTTTAACCAGTGGAGAAGGAAAAAAGGGGGGAGGGTAGAAAGGCGCTTTCATCACTGGTGTTTTAATGCGTAGCATTCTTTGCCGAGTACCCCCCCCCTGCCAGCACTGGTTAACGCCCTGCATTTGCACATTAAATGGTAACTTCGCGACATTTCACAGAATTAAAAAAAACCCAAAAAATAAAAGATGAAAAATAGCACACCGCGATTCGTGCAACGCCGTGAATTTTCAGAGTAATTCAATTTCGGGACAGTTCAAATTTCATGGTTTTAATAGAGTAAATGAAGATAATTTGTAGAACAAAATTTTGAAATCCCAAAAGATAAGAAAATTGCCAAAAATAGCGACAATGGCGAGCCATGTAACGCCCTTCGTTTGCACAGAAATGCATATTTGGCTTAAGTATCATTTGTAATCGTTATGATAACGTAAATAGAGATAATTGGTCGGACAGACTTTGAAAAACCAAAAATATTGCCTGTAAATAACTCACCCTAGACAAGCGGTACGGATTAGTAGACAATTCTCAGGATTTCCGCTATATTTCTTTTGGGGGAAAGAGGTTGCTAGTGGCGAATGATAATAGAGGTTTAAAACAGAAGGAATGGGAAAAAATAAATGGGAAACGAAAAACATAATAAAAGGAAGGGTGCAATGAGGAGAAAGAAATAAAGACAGACAGAGAGTCATTAAAAAAACGTACAAGGAACAAAAAAAGGAAAGGAAGGAAGATAACAAGAAAAGGAGAAGAAATAAGGAGAAAAAGCGAACTGAAAAAGAGGGAAAGGAAAGAAAAGGCAGGCAGGGAAGAAAGAATAAAAAAAAAGATAGAAAAACAACCAGATGAAGAACGAACGAAGGAGAGAAAGAAATACCTACCGCCAGGCATACATAAATGAAGGAAAAAAGAACTGTCCCAATACTTCCCTCATTGCTAAAATGAAACAAAAGCAAACAGAAGAATGATAGACGAAAAGAAACAAAGAATGCTGGCCCTACCATTCTGCATGATCTCTGCTGAACGGATGCCTAAAATATATAAGGCAGCGAAGTAGCTGTGTTTAACCACAGGGGGATAACTCGGCTGCACATAAGTGACGCTTGATGGAAATGGTGGCACGTGTTCACTAACAAAAGTTGAAACAGAAGTTACGGGATCTTCCTATTACAATGTCACGATGCGCGAGCATCGCTTCTTCTCGTAAAGTTGTCAAAGCGTGTGTGCGGGTGAGTTCTCGTCCATGTCGAAGGGCAACTGAGGAATGCCAGCTTCGTGTGACATCTGAGGGCAGCGGTCTCCGCCATCGGACCTTACGAGTATGTCCTTGGGCTTACCTTCCGAATTACTAGTACGTAACGCGAACGTTGAGCCTAATGACGTGGCAATCAACGCCAAACGCACTTTACATGAACACGCGGTCGAGCTTTAGAAAGGAAGAATGCCGATCCAGCAAGAGAGAGTATGCATTACTAGGTGGTGCCCATTCACAGTGGATACGCGTAGAGCGGCTCGCCGGGCCCCAACAAACACAAGCTACTTCTTTAAAGCGCAAGCCCTGAAGCGCAAGCATTGAACAAAAAAAAAAATGGACGCGTATCTGCTCCTTTTGTTGCAAATGTCGCCGGAAGACGATAGTCGACTGGCGCCCCTGCCAAGTACAGGCCTCCCTTTTCTTTCCTCGCTCACCTTTCATGCTGTTCTTTTCCCATCTCGTTCCTCCCAAGATTAAACGCTACAGATTTGCTCAGGTCAATTTAAATTTACCGCGTTGTACTGCTCCAAGTAGGGTGACTCGATGCCAGCGCTGCCGTACGGCGGAGACACGCGTGGATCAAGGCACCCTACTGCAACGTTTATAGAACCACGATGGCCTACTCCGCGAGCGTTCCAACCGGAATGCGGAACCTATCTAGTGGAACCTTTCGTTGCTGTTGTGGTTTGATTTTGTCGAATTCCGCCAGGTAGCACGGGCAACAGCTGGCGACGGTTTTCTGCGGTTTATGGAGTATTTTATTTGCTATCGCAAGAAGCAAGCATCCGGATTTTTTTTAATACAGAAAAACTGCTAATGCCACTCATGTATTAATTTTCTGCCTCATATTTGCGTAATGTCTTGTTCTTCTTCAACAATGTTGACAAGTATGAACCTTACACCGGACTTAGACGTTTAGATTTGGCTGTGAGTATATGAGACTATTGCGCAGATTTTGTTTCACTTTGGCCGGGTGGCTGAATCGAGTCACAGACAGACAGACGGACCGACAAACAGACAGACCAAAATTTCTGCGTTGAAGTAGCCCAAGAAAGACTATCGTCTTTAAAACTCGACGTCCGGTGTCAGGAATAGAAACAGTTCCTTCCTGAAGCCTCAGAGGTTCAACCCCGCGAACTTGAACTAGGCAGTAGCGGCAAGCCGGTCGTCCACGCAAATACACCGCAGATGAAGGGAGCGCAAGAACGCTGCCAGACGAATGCGTAGGCAGGAAGCAAAGTCCAGCGTCACTTCTCGAAAGGGCGGCATGAACGGGCAGCTGTGCGACGCGCAGCAGACAGATCAACGCCGGTCGAAAGCGTTGAAGCAAATCGTAGAAGATATTATCTCTCGCGGCAAAATTGCAAAACCCGGCGACATCGTGAGGCAAGACAAGGTGTCCCCGGCGTTTGGATAGACATTCATGCTTTCGCAAACCATTACGAAGATCTTAGTGTACTCGGGCATTTTTTTCACCTTCGTGTTTTTCCTTTCTTCTTTCTTCCACCTGGTTCGGCTCTTTGCTAGCTGCTGTGGGACGCGCTCTCTCGGACGCATGAGTCCGATCGTTCTCGCACTACCACCGAATTCACAAGTAGAACAGCTCCAAATTATTGCAGGAACTTTTTTAATTCATATCCTTGACAAAACATGGGAACCAGTTCAACCTTTGCATTTCCGCTATAAGAATGTTGACAAAGATATTCGTAAAAATAATGGCAAAAGAGTGCCACTATAAAGATATTAAATAAAGCAAGGATCGAAGAATTCAGCCGTGCCTGCCATTTCATTGCTCTTCTGATTTAGAGCGACTCGCTGCGTTTGGCTCAAAATGCTCGCGTTGATTTATCGTTCTTTATCTCTTAACATATTATTTAGCAGCTTCAGGCTTTTTGCGCAAGTAAGCCGGCTATTGGGGTAATTCTCAATCATTCTCCACGAGGCTGTCAATATGATGGAAAACACGTGCAGCCCTTACAAAGTGAGCTACGCTAGATTCCTTGGTTCTCTCCTACCAAGCTTTCTGGAAGTGCACTCCTTAAACAACGAGCCAGTCTCCTGATTATCTCCCACTTCTAGATGCTAGTACCCTCATCTAATTACGCGCTGACGTCGGCTGGCCTCCCTGCCTGCCCGGAAGGCTGGAAGCACGAACCTGAGCGCCGTGAAGGAAGGCAGCTTCGTACAGACCACACGATTCACCAGAGGGAAGTTTGGCCGCTGAAGGAGAGACACAAGCAGGAGGAAACTTTCGGGATGAGCTCGCCTGTCCAAAGCTTCTTTACTGAATGCGACTCCGTGGTGGTCCTCTGGCAATGTCTCTTATTTTCTGTTCGCGTTTCTGTTTAGCTCGCACAGGCTGACATTCATTTGACTTGGTCAAAGAAGAGCAGTTAATGACAATGTGGTGCATGCAGGAAGCGCCTGCCTAAATGGAAACGTTTGGTTCTATATACATTGCGTGTGTGAGAGTCTGTGTGTGCGTGCATGCGAGCGTGTGGTAAAAACTCAATAACAAAAACATTTTATTTGTCGACGTTTTGGTAGGAGGCCGACTTTTATTTATTCTTTATTTTTTTAAGCATAAAGCGCCCGAAGGCCTGTCAACAGGGGCGTTGCGGGATCTAGAAATCAAGACAAATTTTCATTCACTTAGGGCACTTGTGCATTTGAAAGCCGACGTCACTCACGTGGGTGTGTAAGAAAAAAAGAAGTAGTTTAAGGATTCGAGTACAGCCACACTCTTAATCTGGTTCCACGTAAGATCCACTTAGTAACTGGAACTTTTTTGCAAAAAAGTTCCAGTTATATATTTGGAACCGTGTTCCACATATCCTGAAAATTAAGTGGAACAGTGCACCACATATTTTCGCAACTAAATTATATGGATCGGTGTTCCAAATAAAAGTATGCGGATCACTGTTCCAAATAAAAGGGTAGTTCAAGTTACTGGAACATTGATCCATGTAAAATGATTATGGAATTTATCCGGTGCGCCGTTCCAGGTACCTTCAGGCCAGCTGTTTATATAAAACGGTGTTCCTATAGACATTGGGAAGCTGTCTATGGGACTCCACTTTTCCAATATTTCTGCTTTCCTGTCGGTATACACCGAGGTCATATGCCAGGCTGGCGGATGCATTGGTATCAGCAGGAAACCGCAAGCACCATTTTAACACAGCCTTGACATATGACCCGCAGTGATACCAACAATTGGAAAGCAGAAACCACCGCAGCAGTGTGGTCCCTGACAGTTCCCAACAGTTGCCTATCGGAGCACAGTTCTATATAAAAGTTGGTCTGAGGCACCTAGAGCGGCACACAGTCTTTGGCTTCACCCGCAGAATCCTGTTCTGGGTTTCAGCTGCATGTGAAAGAAACAATATACTTGCATTAAAATACGCACGAAACCAACTATTATGACTCATACACTGCTTTTCAAAATACTATACAACTTTATTGGGTGTTAGTATGATACATTTCAGATTTGAATAGCTGTCTATTTTAAATTTCACAGAAAATGACCAACGCACAAGGAATAAATACCCTAACGATAACACTAGGCTCCAAGTGGCATTTTCACATATTCACCTTTACTCAAAACATGGTTAATAAAGACGGTATTAGGGGCAACTGCTTCACAAATAAATAGCCGTGTGCGTCTACCGCGGCACTGACACAGATATTATACAAGAGTGAGCATCAAATATGCTGTCTTATAAGATAAACCAAGGTAATTCAAAGGCGGAATGACTCATTGCGCTTGCCATACTATGTTTAGGCATAACTGTTTGGGAAAATGCAGTTTGCTATTAAATTGTAGGGAAAGGCCTAAAAACAAGCTATACACGGTTGTATTATCACAAACCTACAACAATGCAGTGCAAGAGTTTAGGAAAACAACGCTCGAGCCAAGATTAACGATAAAACATTTTGACACGAGAGGTCACATGTGGCAGTATGCCACCATTAAAACATGATTATTAAAGATAGTAGTTTCCTGACACCAGATGTAAGTGTAACATCAAGCTATTTGCAGGCAAAATAGACTTTATGAGCGTCCTGAAAAGGCCTTTGACTTAAGGCACGTTACTTGCCCAAACAATTTGTAGTTGTTTAAAATAATTCACCCCAAGAAATCTCACAAAAGCCAGCGTGAATCTTATATAATTTTGCAAACCAGGTAGCTGGAAGCATGTTACACATATTAAAATTTAACATGCAAACTAATTATATACGTAATCAATTCAAGCGGGAACAAGTCAGACATCCTTAAGAGCAAACAAGCCAGCGTTGAATCATACAGGTGACAAGTTTTACAAAACAGACTTGAAAGCATTTTTTCCAGCCTCAACATTTTACCTTAGGTGAAATTCACAGTTGCGTGCTATAAAAAACCCTCCCGTCTTGCTATCAGTGTAATTGTGACCAAAGCCCTGCTTCTGCCAAGCAAGAAATGCAGATTTGTTCAAAGAAGAAAACTTGTTCAAGCCAAATACGCACATTTTCAATTCTTCTAGGTCATGGGTATCAGCTGACATCCGGTACTAAAATTTATCAATGAAGGCGGAAGCCATCTGCGTAAATAATCAGTCACTTTTGCATCAGCAGCAGCACTGCCACGAAAAAAAAAATCTCATGAGCTACACTTGAAAATACGGACGTTACAATGGGGTACCATGAACTACATTAACACCCACTATAGATTCAAAGGCAGCCTGCGCATTGTGCCAATGATGAAAAATAAGGCACGACTTCAGTGTTCAGTTGACATGAGACTTGCATGTGCCAGTAACTTAAACCTCTTCACCTGATTTCACCCCCTTCATGCCTTTCATCTGACCTCCTTCATGCCTTTCAAGAGATACTTTAACCTCTACCAATAATTTAAAACCCCAAGTAGAGCTGAACACTTCAAGTATTTCAACAGAGACTCCAACTTAAATGACACCAGGCCACTGTCAAACTTCTCATGCTTTCCAAGAACTCCCTGCAAAAGTACCAAGAACTCTCCAAAGGCACACAACCATATTAACATGATGACACGATGAAAAAGATGACATATGCGGCGAAGAGGATGACCACGTCCTGAAGTGACAATGCAGGCGGCGAATCCGTGATGTGTTTCTTGCGGGCAATATTGATGCCGCCAGTCCCTTCTCTCAGAATAACCGGGCCTCGAGAAGACATACTGCTCACCTCATGTACCTTCAAGGAAACAAGAAAATTTTGTTACGTGGTTGCTTTAAATGAGTGAGTTGCTTAGTCCCTTTCATAACACAGTAATTGATTTAAAATCAGTGATTTTTTGGGTTTTTTCTGGGAGTGCTGCTAAAGGTGAAAGTGCGCTAAACAATATCACCACAGACAATCAATGAAATTGCCCTGATTCTGGAAAGTATCCACCTTTGCTGCCTCGGTATCCTGAATATAAGGTTTTTTTATCCTTGAGAGGTTTCGTTTATTAATCAAATAATTACTATAATCACCTTTCGGCATTATATTTTACACACCTTCTCTCTGCAAAAAATGTTCACTGTACTGTATAATGTGCTCCTTAGAATGCTGTAGTGAGGCTGGCTTATTATAACTTACAGCTAAACGATGTTTCTGCCACAAAGAAATAAATGGCCAGTCATAGGAAATCATAAATATCGCACTGTGGCAGAAATTTTTTGTGGAATTACTTTCAGCTAAAATATTTCCCTCTCGATATGTATTACCTCCATGGTTCGTAGTGGTAAGAGGCAGAAGTTGAGCTGACTAATGCTGAACTAGTCTGTTGCACAATTTTCTTATAAATCGCAACTATAGCACATTTTCTTGCAGACGTCACTTTCTGTGCTCTAAACAATTCCCTTAAAAAATTACCCCTTATTTAACCACCTGTCAAAATCCAATGGAAGCATTACTCATGCTACGCCTGTATTTGGGAGTATTATTGGTGCTACGGGCGTATTAAAAGCGAAAAATTTAAATCGTCAGTTGCCACCCTATTGTTGTAGCAGCAACCACGTTGGGCGTGTCCACGGTGCTGTCAAATCACAGCAACAACTCTCAAGGTGTAAGAGCTAAATATTTACAAAACTAAAATACAAAATAGTGGTTTTTTGGCCACTGTTGGAGCATCCGTAATAGGCGCAATGTGAACACAATGGCCAATATTGGCGTTCACGATAACTTCTTAACGTGAGATTTTATTAGGACGAACAGACCCAGAAATTGAGTCTCGCAAAAACAAAATGCCAGCTTACCCAACCAAAATTAAGACCCGGGTGGTTCTGCCAGGGCTGTCTCAAAGTGCACTTCCAGGAAAGTTTCGCTAACGTGTTCCGAAAAGCTCCTACTGTCACCTTGAGCCACAGGCCAAGCTGTCACTGAAAAGAAGTTTCAAACCATCAGTTATAAAGAAACTACCTAAAAACGCGCCATGAAAGACCCAAACATGGCAGTGCGTACTTACTTGTAGAATGCAATGAATTCATCCCGTGCCAGAGCTTTAATGTGTTGCCTTGTGATGATACATTTCCAAGAAGGGGTCCAAATACAATTAAAATGGGCATAGGCATTCCTTGTACCGCTGTTTAAGGTCTATTTTCGCCCTATTGCCTAGAAAATAAACAGTACAAAAATATCAGAGAATAAATTTATGCCTTGCTTTACCCAGGGAGCACGAGAAAATATTGAACAATGTCTGATTCATTCCACGAAAGTAGAATGTCTTTTTTACAGCAGAAGCCCTGGTAATCTTTTCTTGCTGAACAATTTGAGATATGAAAATATTTGAACATACTTTAAGCTCACCTGTCCTTGGTCTATGCGAACTGGTGAATATCTGCACAATATGCACGACTCAAAAAGTACTCTTTTGTGGCTTATGAGCTCCACAGGGCATTCATAATCCTCTCCCCGACGACCCTTCAGCATGCCAAAGATGTCTTCAGCCAGTGAATGCCACAGCCATGACTTCGCAGGAGCATGTAAAGAAAGGAAATAATTTGTTTTCATTTTTTTTTTTGCAGAGGAACAAAAACATTTGTCACAACCTATCAGTGGAGGGCCAAATGTCTCCACAGTCAACCATATACTCTTTCTGAACAGGTCATAGAGTATGAATACAGAATGTAGCAATCTGCTTTTGCATTATAATTTCTACGTTCAAAGGAGAACAGAAATGAATTAATGTTTGGTGCACATCATGATGCAACAACTTTGCACCCGAGGGTTTTGAAAATTATTCCAACTATTGAGCTGCCACTGACATTGATAGCATAAAATGGCAGGAATGGATTATTTTTAAACTTACTTTGTGACGTTAAAACTTCGAATAATCCACACGTGAGTTTTATGGGTAATTATTCTGAGGTCTCCGGTTACCACTGACATTGACAGCAGAGAAACGGCACCACACTTTCTGCTTGTTTCCACCTGCCTTCCCCTCCAAAAAAGGAACGTTTTGTTACTACGCTACTGCTCAGACAACCACTTTCCGTTGCATTTCACTACACGTAAGGGAGCCAACTAACGTTGACTAGTGTATATAGACCATCTGAATTCATCGAAGGCATTGGAAGAAACAAGGAACAACTACACACACAGCACAGATAAACGTAAGCAGTGCTGCCGCCAACGCCTTGAACGCACATCAACATTAGGCGGAATAGCGAGATTAGCACAGTAAATTTATTGCTCTCAGAAGACCAACACAACGCAATTAACACGGAAGTTTGAAAATACCGATAAGTCTAAAGACAGACGCTCCGACAAACATGTTGTGCATTGTGTGCGCGTGAGACAATAGCGTGCGACTAACCCGAGAAGATTCAGTACCGCTGACAGGTACAGCAACCGTCAATATACAACTAAGCAACACCACACCATAAGGGGACATGCAGACTCGACAAATGCGCGAACGTACGCAGTCAGAAATGTCAAACCGACTCCGACCCACAAACAAAAAAATAAAATAGCTTAAATAACGGCCGCAAACGTTTCTCGCATCGAACAGGCAGCGGAGCGGCACGTTTATCGGACGCAGTGATGAACAAGTCAAAGAACAACAACCGTTACCAGAACATAAATAAGCAGCACTGAC
Organism: Haemaphysalis longicornis; assembly: GCF_048455015.1. Lineage (NCBI taxonomy): Eukaryota > Metazoa > Arthropoda > Arachnida > Ixodida > Ixodidae > Haemaphysalis > Haemaphysalis longicornis. Next base: position 122,331,237 of record NW_027526225.1, read on the forward strand.
CTTTTTTTGCGCCTCCCGGCAAAACTTCACTTCGTCGAACAGTAAATACAGCCCAAGGACATGAAGAAATCCGCAGTTTCACGCCACAACCAAACTGGTAACCGTTCCCGCCAGTCTGACCGACAGTTCATTTAGTACATCAGGCGCATAACGCGAGCAATCGAGAAAACCGCTAGAGAAGGCCACTGGTGGCGCTGCATGCGGACGAACAAAAACTAGCTTGCGTAATCGTTGAGAGGTAGGGGCGCTGCTGTCGTTAAAAGTGTTCACGCAGTGCCGTTTTTCCCTCATCGTCGTTGTACCCGTTGCCGTCTCACTATACCATGCATCAACGCAAGCGGCGCTGCCTTGTATTCTTTCCTCCATGCTGCCAACGCATGCGCACGGCATGCAGCACTGAAGTGGCGGTCGTTTCGTAATCGTTTCGGACAACTTTTTCTTCCTCCGTGCCTTTCGCGATGCACGCCGTGGCCAGTGACCAGTCCGCGGAAGAGATCACAAGCTCGGCACCCTTGATCGCTTATATTTGCTTTGGAAAATGGGAGTAGGCCTCTAAGCGGACGTCTACGCGGCTCTGAGGCTGGAACAAAGAGCTCAGATATTAGCCAATTTAACACGTTAGTTGAACTAAAGTTGTTTCTCTCCGCGGGCCGTGAGCGCGTGCGGTATGTGTGCATAAACTTTGATGACAGCTTTATTTCGTTCTTTGCAGTGAAAACAAAACGACGCTTCTTTATTGACTGCGTTCTCTTGACAACAAATCTTTCCAATACCAATAATATATACTGCGACGCTCTTTGATACCCACGTTATAGAAAACTACTTCCGCATAGTGAATCCAGTGTGATTACTCGCTAATTAGCGAGTAATAATACATCTGCCCGTTTTCCAAAAGTTTTTCTTCATGAACACCAATAGTGCAGGAAAAGAGCAACGGGGGGACCAGCAGGAGAAGGCAGGTCATTCGGTGAACTTGAATTACTACGGCCAGTAACAACATTAGGGTAACACTGCGAAGTTTCGCGATACCGCAATGCATAATTTGAAATAAGAATGCCATTTCAGTATAAATATATAGAATGAAAGGCAGATGCCGCGGGGTAGATTTAGTTCTCCGGGTTTTGTGTCATTCTCCTCCTGCAAAGAGGCTTTCGTTTTTGCTTGTGAAAATTACTAGCCGGGACGAGACAAAATACAAAAACTAACTTTTAAGCATATAACTGCATTCGTAGCATGATGTGCGTGGTGTAAAATGTGACGCAGTCGGTTACCATTATGTATGTACCCCATCACAACATAAGTAACGTGGACTAAGTACCATTGAGCGCGTACTACACCACAGCGAGATGATGACTGAGTGTTGAACAAAAACTGCCGTTTCTGCGAAGCTTTGTAAACCAAATGCATAAAATGTAATGGCCTCAACAAGTATTTCGTTATGAAGGTGCTTACAAAAGCACCACGAATTCTTCAGCACTATAGCAGTTCTGGCTTCGCCGGAACGCAGATTGAGAAAGGGAAGACGTTTAGTCCTTCTCAAATTCAAGTCACTGGTGATTTTGTACTTCACGCCTCAAATTAGAAAAATACGGTGGTCACGAAAGCGGTTTGAGTGCCGCAGAACACCAGAGAATGGGTTCCTGCAATTTCGTCTTTTCCCTAAGATATCTTTCTCGAGACATTTTTAATGTTTTGTACGGCGTTGACAAAAAAGTGGGATTTCGTTTTCTGTCAAAGCACATCACTAAAACTGCAGCTTAGCCGTATTATGAAAGTTAACTGCTGCAAGGCAGTTTCATAGATGTCGGCGAAGTTAATTAAATTTTATGTGCGGTGTGCACGTGTATATTAAACGCGCACGTGCATCTTGGGTCAAGAAGCACCTAATATATATGCGGTTCATTGTTCCAGTTGATGCATGAAAGAGTGCATACTTCACTGCCGTGCCCGAGTTATGTGGAACAAGACACGAGCAAAAAATATACAAACGCACTCTCCCCAACCATTTACTGGGACATAAGTGGAACAGTAACCGGAACCGCCGACACCCCATGACCCCATTTCTTCGGTTCCAGTTAAAAACCACTAACATAAAGAAAACAAGCTTACGGTTCCAGATAAGATCCACCTATATGCCTCGTTCCAGTTATTCTTTCGTTCGGATCCACATAAAATATATGGATCAGCCTTTTTAACTGGAACTTATATGGAACCAGATTAAGAGTGCACGGTGGTACCGAAGTTTGAAAGAATCATAAATTTGATATGACACATAATACGGTGTCTGCATGTAGGTATACCTTTTAATTCCAGTTTTACTGTTTTTTTATCGAATGTAAAAGCTCTAATTTCAGTTTTCTCTGAAGCCATGAAACCAGACTGCTAATTAATTCTTTTTTCATAGCAGTAGTACTCTCGCGCGCCATCGGTACCTTCCCAGGGCGAACCTTGCGCCGTGTTCTGCATTTTGTCTAACCTGCTCTTGTAGTTACGTGCGCAGGATCCCAGTGTGCGCAGGCGTATTATAAGACTGAACGGACGCACGTGAGATGCGTGCATGTTTTTCAGTCGCTGATGTTATTATATCAAATTACGCTGTGTAAATATTGACACTTTTTCAGCTTTGGCGGCAACGTAATCCACGTGTGCCTTTCGTGAACAGTCCCAGGGAAATAGAACACCAAAGGATTTGTAAGTGTTGTGGCAACTGGAACAGCATTTATACAGTATGTAAATTCGATATTCATTTTCTTCTTTGAAAGACAGAGGTGAGCACGCTTCTTAGAATTCAAGGATGTTTTCCCCATTCTACATCACCCTTGAATACACGCCAATGGCGTCAGGTGTTCTGCTCACTCCTAATTTTCAGATAGAACATAGAATCATCGGCCAAAGGGCGAACAGGTGAAATACGAAATTCCTTTCCCAGGGCAATATTTAGGTGGTTCCGATGCGGATTGATAACATCGTCACCTAACGGCGACAGAATTATACATTACAAATATTGAAGAACAAACACAAAAGTGCTAAATGTTACGAGGCAAAAATTCTGGCCAAGACAGATACACAAGGGAGATGAGGGTGCGCAACTCCTTCCAAAATCAGTGGGCCAGCTTCTGTCACCCCTTATCCGTTCTGGCAAGAGGGACAGTGTGAAACATTCACAATACTATATCCGGAAGCATCAGCCGAACAGGTCTAATATGCGAGGAAAAAACAAAAATGAACGCGGAAAGAGTGCAAAAAAATCCGCCGCAGCCGTGCACCACTTTCAATGGTTGCACATTTCCAGATGAACAGGAAGGGTATTCAAACGTAGCTGCAATGTCCGTAACTGTAGCTCAAGCCTGCGCAACTTCGTTGTCAAGGTGGACGCACTGGTTATATTTCTCATTGTTTAGTGTTCTTATCACCACCGCGTCGGGTCACGGGGACTCTTTCGGGGTGAATCTTTGCGACAACAGAATGCGTTCTCTCTTTCTTCCGGTTGACTCTTCCCTTCCCTGTTTGTTCCCCCACCCTCTTCTGCCTCATTTGGATGAGCGCTCGCTGCTGTCGGATGGTGCTGCAGCTGGCGTGCGCCCAGTTACTGTCGCGCTACCGCCACAATCACGGTATAGCACTGCTCTTATATTTACGCGAAGCGCTAGTGGCCCATCCGTGAAATTGGCGAGATGATGTCCGAGGCGGCGAGCCCGGAGACAGCCCCGAAGGAGGAGGCCATTTGGTGGTGAAGAGGAGGAAAACGTTGTGAATGCTGGGAGGAGAAAATGCACGCGCCAATGGAGGTCAAAGCGGTCGCGCCTGCGCAGCGAAATTCCTAGGGCCACTTGTGTCTGCCTATGTGCTTTGCTGCGTATGCCTGTCGATACTTGCCAGTCTTTCTTACTGATGAAGTGCGTTTTTTAAAGACGATAGTCTTTCTTGGGCTACTTAAACCCAGAAATTTTGGTCTGTCTGTATGTCTGTTCGTCTGTCTGTCTGTGACTCGATTCAGCCAACCGGCCAAAGCAAAACTATGCCTCCGCAATAGTCTTATATAGTCACAGCTAAATCTACCCGTTTATGTCCGGTGTAAGGTTCATACTTGTCAACATTGTTGAAGAAGAACAAGACATTACGCAAATATGAGACAACCAATCAATACAGAAGTGATATTTGCAGTGTTCCTTTATAAAAAATCAAACATGCTTGACTTTTGCGATATTAAATACTTCATCAACTGCAGAAAAAAAATTCACTCCGCCGTCGCCTGCTGTCGCCCGCGCCACTATAGCTTCTGGCGCCATTTTAAGAAATCAACCGGCAACAGTTACGCAAGGTTCCACTAGATAGGTTTCACGTTCTGCTTGCAACGCACGTGGAGTAGGGAAACGCGGTTCTATAAACGCTGAAGTAGGGCGCCTCGATTAACGCGCGTCTTCGGCGTACGGCAGCGTTCGCATCGAGACACGGCCGGTTTGGAGCAGTGGAACGCGGGAAATTTAAAATGATTTAAGCAAACCTTTGGCGTCTTTACCTTGGGAGGAGCGCCACGCAAGAGAAACAACATGAGATGTGAGCGGGAAAGCGAAGGGAGGCATTTACTTCGCAAAAGCCGATAAAGACTATCGTCTTTTGACGACATTTGCAACGAAAGTAGCAGATACGCGGCCAATTTTTTTTTCCTTTTTCCGTCATTTTCGCTTCTTTTCCTTTGGCGGGATTGACTTAGGCAAGCTTTTTTTACTTCTTCATTCTGTCGGCGTTTCTTTCTCTGCTTCCGTTTTTTCGTCCTTTGGCATTAATTAATAATTACTGAATCGTTTCAACAAGCAAATTGGCGACACTTAAGTCCACCGCTTCCCCGAAATGACACTTCTCCTTGGCTGGTTTTATTTTGTGTATTTTTATTCCGTTGTTACGCCACTACCGGTTTAACAACTGAGTCCTTCGCCTTAAAGGCACAAGAAATCTCAACAACGTGCTTTATCGGGGAACTGCCGAAAACAGGTCAATTGGTGACCTCTGACTGAAACCCCCACCGTGGACACTTTGGCAGAGCTACCGGTAGGTCACGTGCACACACCTTCCGATCGCACACCACATGTAGCAAGTGCTTGGCACAAGCCTAACAAACTAAAAAAAAAAAAAAGGCGCGGGCTAGAAAGTCTTCTTCTAATCGGCCGCCACGAGTTCAAACGTCTCTACATATTCTATTACATTAAAACTGAAAGTTGCACTATAAAGGCGCAAGCACTCATTAACGCGTCTTGAACAGCGAAACTTTAATGGGCACGACATATTGAATCGCCATCTAATTATCAACGCTTCAAAAAGGTAGACATAATGACAACAACATGCGCAAATGCTTTGCGCGATGTACAGCGGCGCTTTGATTATAAATAATTCATCGGATTAGTGACTTCGCGGCTGATTAATGCATCACTTACAAAGCAGGCGGCATGCTCGTAAGTGAGAGAGGCAGGCGGCATCGCACAGAGATAAAATGCTTACGTGGAGAGGCCAGAGAGGAGAAATCAACAGAGAAAGACATTTGTAACATGACTACCAGAAAAAGAAGCCAACAAAAACAAAAATGAGACAATCATATATGATTGTCTCATTTTTGTTTTTGTTGGCTGGCGGACGGACACAGAGGACTGCGGACGGACGTTGCGCGGTGGTCCACGCGGCATTGCGTGAATTCAGATTTAGGGTGACCATGCAGCTTCCTAACTTTCACCGTCACGCTGAGATCGGCTCAAAGGTTGCAGAAAGGAAGGTTTTGCATATACCGCTTCGGGGTCACCCAACTGGACGTTCTCCTCTTTGAATCCTGCGTCCACGCCCTACTTTCTGTATCGCGGATTAGGAAATATTTTTGTTGGCACAAATGCATGTCACATAAGTTCTTCGTCTGTTCCCTCTAACCGCCAACGAAATAGATTTTGTCCTCTTTCGCAGTCGCATCGGTTCTCTCGTTGTAACAAGACGGAGACCAGGTGCTGATTTCCACAGGCTGCGTAGAAGCACGCTTATGACAAGCAGCGACCAAGCAGAAACCTAGATAGCGGGATGATTAGAACGGTTATTTTCACCGTGCTTCTACGCAGCCTGTGGAAATCAGCACCTGGTCTCTGTCTTGTTACGAGAGAACCGATGCGACTGCGAAAGAGGACAAAATCTATTTCGTTGGCGGTTAGAGGGAACAGACGAAGAACTTATGTGACATGCATTTGTGCCAACAAAAATATTTCCTAATCCGCGATACAGAAAGTAGGGCGTGGACGCAGGATTCAAGAGGAGAACGTCCAGTTGGGTGACCCCGAAGCGGTATATGCAAAACCTTCCTTGCTGCAACCTTTGAGCCGATCTCAGCGTGACGGTGAAAGTTAGGAAGCTGCATGGTCACCCTAAATCTGAATTCACGCAATGCCGCGTGGACCACCGCGCAACGTCCGTCCGCAGTCCTCTGTGTTCGGCGTCGCATATACGCATCTTCATTGCCGAACCGCAGAAAAACAACGATTTAACTACCGTATTTACTCGCGTAATGATCGCACTTTTTTTCCCAAAAATATGATGCAAAGTTAGGGGTGCGATCATTACGCGAAATAAATTTTGCAGGAAACACGTTTCAGCGCAGAAAACGCAAGCAAGTTGGAGGTCAGAATTTTTACGGTAGGTCTCATAAATATAATAAACGTAATCAATAAAAACATAATAAAAACTCCACGGACCACCGCCAGCCGCGTTGCAAAGTGACACTCAAAATGTAGTGTTTTCATGAATTACAGAACGCGCTGGAACGAGTTTGCTGCGAGGTGAGAGCAGGTCGACCAATAAGTGGCTGCTGCTGTCACAGTGCGGTACATGGTTGCCGACGCAGCAAGTAGAGCGCGTTTTGTTCTTTGTCTTGTGAGTACATTATGTGCATTTAGTGCGAGTTTCGTCCGCACGAATAATGAACTCATGCGTGCCGATATCGCTAATATCGGCAAGTCTATGGCAATGACGTGGCCATGTCCGCTTTGAAAGAGGAGGCTGGACTTGGCGCATGGACTTGTCAGCTGGACTTGGCGCACACACGGCATATGGCTGCGGCAAGTTCAGGGTGCTCTCATCGCGCGGGAAATAACAAAAAAAGTTGTATTTTGACGATGAATTTCAGGGGTGCAATCATTACGCGAATGCGATCATTATGCGAGTAAATACGGTATATCTAGTCACAAAAGAAGTGTGGACTTCGGGATTTAATTGTGCAGTGTTTTTTGTGGAACAGGCATCGAAACGTTTATCATTCTCCATCGCCACTTCTCGCCTAGTGTTTCAAGCCCAGCTATGAATATAATACCATGTGAAGCAAAAAATAAAAAAATAAACTGTGAATCTTACAACTGTTTTCAGCTGATGCCATCAAGCGTCGAAATTGCAAATGCCTGCCCCATGCCTTTTCGTGTCTTCAGAAAGAACGGGGAAACAGCTGACGGCCTATCTGAAAACTCTACCGGTCAAAATGACGAATTCATTTATGTTTGTCGTTAAATGTGCCCAAGGCTACCTGGGCGCTCACAGATGTTGACACTGCGAAGAATAGCACCAATTGTAGCGTGTTGTGCAGGTTTGGCCATTGCATTCATTTATTCAGACTGGCTAATATAAAAGGCCCATTGAAGTCGATACTTCCTTTTTAGACCACAAAAACACCGGACGAAAATTGGGTCTGAACACGCCAACCATCTCAAGTAACAAGGACCGGAAAGATGGACACTCAGACACAAGTAAACAAATTCTCACACTCGTCACGACTGTACAACATCACAAAACTAATATTTAGTGTATCAGTGAGCGACTCTTAAAGGAGCACTGACACCAATTTTTGGCGTTAATATTATTGCACAGTTCGCTTCCTTCACTCAACAGAATACCCTGGCTGAAATATGAGCGCCCTGCGACGCGAAGAACATAGTTCAATTGGATCGCATTTATCGCGCCGACGGAGCAGCGCGCGGAGCGGCACTCAGCAAATGGACATCAGCGTGACATCACTTCAGGAGAGGAAAAAGAAGTGACGCGCAGGGCTCGCCAAAAACTCGTGACGTCACTTCACGCGCGCGACCCCACGAGCGGCGAGCGGGCGCAACACCCTCTCCAACCGGCGCCGGTGACGTCCGCACAAAGCGGTGATGTCAAACCGGGAGGCTGTGATATGCGCCGTTCGGGAGGAAAACGCGGGAATTTGAAACAAACGATTTTCAAGCCGTTCAATGTAATTAACTATCGCGAACTGAAGTATTTGAAGTGCTGTTTCAGGTTCGCCAGACCATTAATTATCGATAAAAGCAATAAAAGTGTAACATAAAATTTTCGTGTCAGTGCTCCTTTAAGTGGCGTATGCAGCTAAGAAACGTAACGCACATCCGCCAAAATTTTAAATAATATCGCGGGACCGTCGACCGGCGGGTGGTTCAGCGTCTTGTCTCGGTAGCAAACAGCGAAACAAGTGAGAATAGTTCGCATACGCACAACCATTCCGCCAGTGCCTCCATCGTCTGCTAGGCTGCTCGCACAAGCATAACACAACACCCCCCCCCCCCCCCCCCCCTTGCTGTCAGCCGGCTATCTTCCTTGCTGGGCGGTGACGGCAATTTCGCGTGCACCTTGTTCACAACAAGGTGAATGGTAAGTGATAACCAGGTGATAGGCGCTATGTCAGGGTTGGCAGAATAGTCTAGCAGACGACGGTGTAACTGGTGGTTTAGTTTCGCTGATGGGAACTGTGTGAACTACCGTCGCTTGTTTCGCCGCTGTCTACCGTGATGAGGCGTTGAACCAGTCGCCGGTCGACGCTCCTCCGATATTACTAAAACATGCGATGGCTGAACCCTCCGCCGACCTGTGGCGATTCATTGATTAATTGTAGAGTTTAACACGCCGAAGCAACGTCGGCTATGGGGCGTGCCGTAGTGGAGGGCTCCGGATTAATTTTGACCACCTGGGAATCTTTAACGTGCGCCAAAATCTCGTGAACACGGGCGTTTTTGCTTTTTGCCTCCATCAGAAAAGGGGCCGCCGCGGTCGGGAATCGAACCCGCGTTTTCGTGCTTAGCAGCACAGCACCTTGGCCACTGAGCTACCGCGGCGGGTGAGCTGTGACCAGTTCCGCTAAACAATGTAGTGGTGCTATCGCGCTCACTATGACCTACACCGCTCATTAGTATTCAAACGATTAAATCACCAAGGCAATGACTATAGGCATACACGTTAGTTTATGACCTGATCCATTAGGACATTGTGTTCTTAATGCGTGCTTGGTCTTGAACCCCGGGTACCAGTGAAAGGGTGCACACAGCGGTGAATACTACTGAGAGGTATTGGTCATAGTGAGCGTGATAGTACTTGCTACGGTAGTCGTCTTTTACTGCATTGACCAAAAGCACAGGGAAGGGGCGTTGGGACATTGTTATGAATTCGTTCAACTTATTTCTTCATTTTCAGACGTTTCAAGAAATGAGACAGAATATACATGTTCAGAAGTCTTAGCTCAACGTAAATTCTTTGCAAAAAGAGAGAAGAAAATATAAGCTCGCACTGCTGACCACGAAACCGGTAATATGCAGACAGTGTAAATAAAATCTTCCCTCGCGCTAACTTGTAAAAACGTAAGCAGTTAATTTAAGTGGTGGCCATTCCCAGAGCCCACAGCACCCAAAATATCAAAATATGGTTCTGTGCGGAAGACTGTTCCCAACAAGGTAGCATTTGATTGCGCAATCGACTGGCTCTGAGGCACGTTGTTTTGAATATAACGTTTTGAAATAGCTTGCTCGTTCTTACATTTGTTCTTACTCAAACTTGTTCTAGTTTTCCCCCGTCACTGCCTACTAAGTCCCCTATCATTTGCATCATCCCTGGTTCTTCATCTTTTTAGTTTTCACCGTTTATATTTAGTCTGGAACAAGACGTATTCTTTGAAGGCGCCGAGGCGGTCACAATAAACGTCCCTCGCTATTTTGCTTCTTTTTCTTACAATAAAACTCACAGTGGTAGCAACACACACAAGCATAGAATGAGCGTCAGTATCTTCCGGAGAAACACAGCCGGAAATAATATCCCGAGCGGATCGGAAGTTTGCACCGCCTGCTGCTGTGCCATAGCATCCGGCCTAGGAACACAACAGAAAGCATAGCTGCGAATGTTTGGATTCTAAGAGCAGAGGGAGACCAGCAGCGCCCTGGAAGCGACGCCAAACGCCTCACACATAAATCCCTGGCTTTGTTTAGCTTTTGTATGCGAGCACACGCTTTTGTCACCAAATGTCTTCGTCACACTTACGCGGTCGTCAGCAAAAACGAGAACAATGCTTATGGAAATATAACTGCACCCGAACTTTTGCTCTACAGAACAACATTTGCCTGCTAGCTGCATCATAAGGGAAAGCTTCTTTGAATGCAGCGTCTGAAATAGCTGCAGGGACATGTAATAATTATCCTCTGTTTCTGGATGGATCTACCCGGACTTAATTTTGTTAATACTGCCATTGAAACAGAAGAGTTGTAGCGAACCAGCTTTAATAAGGTACACTCTTATCCAAAAAGGATGAAAAAAGGACCAACTACAGCCGTTAGTCCTCGCGAGCGATCGTTGCCCCTCAATAGGAGTAACTGTAGGAGCGTGCGTGCCATGTGCGTAAATCGCGGAGTAATGTTCGGCCCCACCGATGTAGAGAGCAACGGGAGGACGAAATACGAAATTCCGAGCAGTTACCCCCTTTCCCCCCCCCCCCTCCCCCGGTAATGGCGTCGCTGCTAGCTATGCGATCTGCCGCATATGTCTATTCAGTCTCATAATTTGCAAGCAAACGCAGCTGCCAAATCATAATTTTTTATACAGTGTTATAAGAACAAATTCTAGCTTTAAAAATAACAAAAGAGCGCCTTGACTAAGTGACGAGGCGGCTCGTGGCACGACGGAGCGGCGATGTGCGATAGACCAACGCTTCTTGTTCACGTTACTACGAAATGCCACGCACCATGATCTCGCGAGCTATAATACGGGAAAATGAAAGACTCCGTGCACATGACACAGTGATGCAGGTGTTAGTAAAAAATCGCTAACCTTACTAAATAACTGTAGGGAATACACTTGTTTATACTGGCCGACAAATTTCATAAACGACGACAAAAATGCCAAATCGTAAGCGCACACTACAGGTATGCGCTTTCTTCTTTGCTTCTATTAGCGGGACATAAATACCTTTCATACAAAAGCCGTGACAATGACTCAACAGCGGTAAGACCCGGCTGAATTTTCCCGTACCATCTACCAATGCTAGTTTTAGAAGTTAGCAGTGCCTCAATTTGTTTCGTCTACGCGGGAACATGAGCCCTTTCGCCCTATTATTTATCTCGCACAGCAATCGTGAACTCGCACCTATGAGTCCAAAGAAATCTGGGGTAAGTGGCAAACACTAGGAGCTTGTTAGTTTTTGACGAAGCGGGTGCACGTTAGAACACTCAGCCTACTGCCACGACGACGGCGGCTGGTTTTCATTTCTTTTACGAGGAAAAACTATGCTGCTTGCGAGCGCCTAATTGCAGTCGAAGATCAGCAGCAATATCTAGAGTTCGCAGCGCGTAAATTACAAGCAGTTGCATCGCTAGGAATGCCGCCGCCATGAATAAACGGAACGACGGCAAGTTCACAGTACCAAACGTTTTTCACTCGACTACCAATTTTCTGGCCACTTCTCTTTCTGGTCGCCTAGTCTAGTCGGTAGCGCGTCGGGTTGGTGTTGTGAGCGGGCAGTGGTTAAATTCCCCTCCAGCGGTTATTTTTCGCCGCTCCTAGCTCGTCTCGGGGGGGGGGGGGGTAACGGAACGGTTTGGGGAGTAACCGTTCGTCCCCTCGCATTTACTCCCGTAGAATACTAATGGTTGTGGCAGCGCAGTTAGTCCCCCGAAGGAGCAATGGCACTTCCCTGTTGATCCCTTTTGGCCAAGAGTGTAAGTATTTTTGAATGCTATAACAAACGTCAACTTAATCGACCAGATCTAGAGGAAATCCTCAAGGTGGAGTACGCATCTGGGAAGGAAAATGTGCCATGCACCTTTCCTTTACAGCTTTTCCATGGAGCCATACGGCTGCATTGAGGTGGACTTCAAATTTTTGTTCAAAGCGTCAACTTAGGACCTAATAATGTTCACTTGAAGCTCCAATAGTTAAGAGCAAGTGAAGTTGCCTGTGAAAGCTGTGGCGGCTGTCATACCTGTGGTAGATCACAAGGTGTCACCGCACGCACACATGAAAGATGTCTCCCTAAACAGTGGCCGGAATCACGACCTATTGAACTACATTCGCGTTATGCCCGTTAGTTTATTTTGTCAAATGCGGTGATGTTTGAGATTGTTAGCCTGTATCACTCATTTCAGGCATACGTGCCCCCAGCAGAGATCCCGTTCTGTCACCACTTCACTTTTGCACCCTCATCGCTGCACCGCAGTAGGGTGAATACTGTGAATTGCGCAGTCGAGACCCGTTTTAATGGTTCCTTGCCCCGAAAGTTCCCGCAGTAATTTGAAAAAAAAATTTGTTCTCAACTTTTTCTCCGTGCTACTGGCCTATTTGATGGGGTGACCATGGTGTCTTGAGCTTATCCAAGTAAATGGGTTGAAATTCTTCATTCAGCATCCACGGGGTCGTCCCATAAACCGCATCGTTTATGCCGTTAACTGCAGCAGAGTATGTTGTAACAGGATCGCCCAAAAAAGTAGCAGAGGGACGCGGGAAAACTATAGTGACTAGGTGACGAAAAGGACACCGGCCGGGGTTTCTCTAAAAAAGTACACAAGTGGCGAAAAAATTCAATTCTTGCTGTGCGTTGAGTGCGCTCCGCCCACAATCTAACCCAAATCTGGTGATCTGCTGAGCACGAGGAGATCTTGAGATGTCCCAAAAGCGTTTGAAGTGGGCGAATACTACTTGTGAGGCTTGAGGTAGCAACGCGGGTGGTCTGGATATTTTTTGCGATTAACACAACACCTAAGGAAACGCTAATGACGGGTACGAAGCGTCTGAAACATGTGTGCTCTGAGACAAAGTTTGCTGCAGTAAATGTCGAACTCGGGCGAATGGTCATGAAAAGTCACTTGTGTTGGGCCTGCAACGCCTGCTGTCACAAGAGAGTCATCGCAATCCTTCAATAGCACAGTAACATTGATCAATGGCTAGCTTCTTATCCTTATGCATTTATTTTAGATTCTGTAACCCCCACTGGTATTTACAGGAGTGGCCAAATACACAAAAAATCATATTCTTGAACAAAAAAGGTACTTAAGTCGCATTACCTATAAAAGGAACTCATTCTAGACTGGGTACTTGTCCACGGTTTGTACAAAATTGTCTCCTATTGGGTTCCACGAAAACTCAAAAGACCAGGTTCGTCCAATTCACGATATATTAACCAAGAAATGGATGTTCGAATGCATCAGTCTTCATAATATATGGATTATTCATGCGTGGTCACACTCTTTTAGGAAGTGACCCGCCGCGGTGGCTCAGTGGCTAAGGCGTTGCGCTGCTGAGCACAAGGTCGCGGGTTCGATTCCCGGCCGCGGCGGCCGCTTTTCTGATGGAGGCGAAAAGCAAAAACGCCCGTGTGTACGAGATTTCGGCGCACGATAAAGATCCCCAGGTGGTCAAAATTAATCCGGAGCCCTCCACTACGGCGCGCCTCATCGTCTGCGTTGCGTCGGCGCGTTAAACCCCACAATCAATCAAATCTGTTAGGAAGTTACCGATATAAATCACGACCTAAGCTCCGTTTACTGATATGTAGCTCACAAAGCAATTGATGCCGGCCCAATTCTTTACGCGTAGCTAGTAATGCAAGTCCCGCATTGGCAATCAACATTACAACAGTGATTCCCGCGTTATGCTGCATAAATAAATCTAGCAGCTAACCATTCAATTCGCTAAAGCTTGTTTATCAGATAATTTTGGCATGGGTTCCAGAATATCCTTCCGTATTGTAGGGGCGGAGTAAATGTTGAGGTTCGATGTTGTTGAAGATGATGATGATGATATGCGTTGGTGCCTGATGGTTGCGGCACTGATGACACGACGACGATGGTTGATGGAGGGTTTTCAAAAACTGTATATTTACACAGAAGATACATACAGAATATTGACAAACTGAAGATAGAGTTAACCAAGTAAGAAATAAAATGGGGTTCTAGGTCAGCTAAGACTTTGTGCACGCGGCACTCCCGTCAGCGACGGACCCTGACCTAAAACTACCCAAGTGGTGAGATCCTCCCTAGCCTGACCTGGCTAGCCCGGCAATACGCCGGCCCTGCATAGCACATTAAAACCTTGAGGATTCGACCCCGAGACCTCGTGTCTCGTGGTTTTGATGTGTTACTTAGGCTCCACCCCCGATACACAGGCCAATCAGTATCTCCCGGTGACCTGATTGGATGTACCACCAAATCCGGGCCTAAACCGCGGTGGGCAACGCCCCCCGCAACCCTCAAACGCTGGTCACTCTCTCCCACCAGAAAAACAAGGAAGAGATCAAAAGTAAACCAAACAAATACAACAAACACTCAAACATCCGAGGAAATACGTGCAAGCGCCCGGGGCAAACTTCCACGAACGCTGGTCTGCATCGCGCTGTTCCCACGCATCTCGACCGAGACCGGACAGCTACTTAAGCCAGCCGAAACCCACAAACATCCGTCTTAACGACCCGGCGCGCCTCCAAGATTCTCCGCCGTTGACAGGCGATGCCCCGTTAATTGGACCGTGGGCCAGAAACAGCGCGTACGGACAAAAGGACACCGCGGCCGGCTCAGGCGTCGCCTCTGCCGCGCCCATCCCGGGCCGCAATGCGCGCACCCTCGCCCGCGAGCCTCCACCCCGTGCACGCACTGGCCAACAAAAGGAAAGCTATCGCCGTAAATCGGCCATTGTCTAACCACAGTTGACAGCTCCACGCTCCCCGTCTCCAGCCGCTCGACGGACTAAATGGTTTTACAACCTGCCAATGGAAAAACGCGCGCGCAGGCGGCCCCCGAGGCATCCGGCCCACGCTTTCCCACGCTCGCACTGTGCCTTGCAACACACTGTTCAAAACAACGTCGCAGCCCAGCTGAGGCTCAAGACAATTCGTCTCCGCGCAGGCGGCATGATCCAAAGCCCGTTCGCTCTTAGCAAACTGGCTGCTATAAAGCCCTTCAGGGAACCGCCGCTTCCCACGCGTTCTACTTTGCAGCGTCGCTGACGCCTGGAACCTTTACAGGCGGTCGTACAAAATTTCTGTACGCCATCAGCTCAACTTCCATGGTGGTGTGTCTGCGCTTTCCTCTAAAAAAGCCTATAACTTGTATTGGGCAGGCCCGCGCATATTATGAATGTGTTCACTAAAATGTAAATGTTTGTTAATCGTCAGGCCAATGTTCAACACTATCATGTCTGTGTGTGCGCAAAAGCATGAGCTGCTCCTCTGCTGGGTCCTAGGACATGCTGGGATCGCTGGGAACGAGTTGGCAGACGAGAGGGCCGCTGCTTCTGCAATCAGGAACACTGTAGACATTACAACGGTACCCTATACAGACCTCAAGCCACACATAAGACAACACTTGCGTAGAACAAGGCAAACACACTTGAGTGAACAAACAGAAAACAAACTACATGTAATAAAGCCACGCTTGGGACGGTACACAGCTGACTCACACAGCAGACACACGGAAGTCGCCTTGGCTAGGCCACGGATAGGGCACACACATGAAACGCACTTGTATCTGCTCACAGTATCTTGAAGACCCCAGTGCAGCACGTGCGGAGAGGCCCTATCCATAGTTCACAAACTCATTCAATGCAAAGCACTTGCCACCACACGACGCAAACACTTTCCACAACTATACAGACAACAGATCCCGTTTCACCCATCATACTTTGTAGGAGACGAGCCCATGTTCTCCATCAAGCGTGTTTTTAAAGGAGTACTGACACGAAATTTCTCGCTTTGAGTTTTTATGCTGTAAAGAATACCTATTGGCCCAGTAATTACGAAAATCAAACCGAAAGCCGTCAGCCGCCAACACAGAATTAATTATAGCACGTTTATTGCAACCAATTTCAAATTTGGTCGCCACGCGGGAAAATGGCCGTTCGAAGGCCAGCCTGCAAGCGGGCCAGCCTTACGTCACGGTCTCACCCGTGACGTCAGGGACATTTTTCTTTCCTCCATGCGTTCGCCGCATCGTCTGCTACGATTGCACATGGTCCGCACTCCGCCGCGCAGTCGACATGTCGTCTGAATCGTTAGACTCGGATGAGTGCCGGCACCATGCGCCGGCAACGAACTGAAGAGCAAAGACGTCGAACACGCAACGTTTACAAGCATTGCTCACACAGCTACGCCCACGTCTCCTGCCCAAACGAATACCACCGACAACAGCAGCGCAGGATATCGTTTCCGGTTCCGAAAACGACTATATGACGTCACCCTGAACCGGCCAGACACGCAGGCCAATGTTTCGTGACGCCGAAAGCGATTTCGCTAGTGCTGCCGATTTGTGGAAGCTCGCGGCCTGGACAATCAAAATCGATTTTAGATGTGATTCCGGCCGCGGATCGCTGCAAACATTTCTGTGAGGCATCTGTACAAACTACTGAAGCCAATTATATCATTTTTTAGGTGTCAAAATTTGGTGTCAGTACTCCTTCAAGTTTCTCACTGATGTCAAGTTTTTACATCTAATTTCTTACCACGCATCATGACAACCTGGCCTTTTACACCAATCATCTTCATGCATTCGCTTCACTTTTATTTTTACTGAGTACTTTTTAGTCTTTAATTGCACATCTAACATCATCAAATAACTTTGTGTTTGGCGCTCTTTGCCCTTGTCGGCCTTGCGCCATTAAACTCAATCCATCATCATCATCAGGCCGATGTACTTTACCTTGCTTGAGCTGTAGCCTAGTGCTGGATTCCCTGCATTTGGGTAAGGCGAAGAGAATGGCTTTTCTCTACTCGCTTTGGCCTTTGGAGCAAAGGTACGGAGCGGTCTCCCTAAAAAGTTTCTTTGGGAAACGTAAGCCTGCCAGTAAAATGCATGTAAAAGCATTGGGGCTCCCCCGGGAGATACTTGCACGTGCATAGTGTCTGTGTTTCTGTTCTCCCTTTCATTCCGTCGTCTTTAACGTTTCTTGGTGCCGTGTTCGTCCCCTGTGCCCATCAAATACACAAGTATTTTTCGTGACCATGTAAGACGCGATTTAATTCGACAGGCAGACAGGCGACTCCTTTCGCCTTTGCCTCGTCGTAATCAGCGTTCTTTAACGCTACGGTGCCCCCTTTCTCGTCACGTTCCCGCACGTGCAGCACCTCATTATTGGCTGCGCCATCACGTGCCAAATGAAGCACGCACTGGGCGGTTTTATCCGGCCAATAATCTGGAACCGCCGTTGCGACAGGGTATCGCGCTCCGATAAATTATACCGTTATGGATTTCACGTACCACTCATCTGCTTGCCTCAAAATTACCTTCGGGATCGATATCAATTGGTGTAACTTGGACCAATGCTGAGTGATTGTATCGGCCTTAAGGGTGGTGTCCCGCAGTAACCTATCTTGTCACCACATCTTTTGTAGCGTAAGCTACAGTGGCCGAGTTTGAGCCGTTTCGCGTGGACCTTGAAGGGCCGTGCTGCGCAAGCGGGAGGAGCATTGGATTGGATTGGATTGGATTGAATTTGGATTTGGATTGGATTGGGGAAATCCAATCCAATTGGAGTACGCGTGTGTAGAGAATTGGGTCTGCACATTCGCCGGTCTGCGCATTCCAGAGGAGTGATGTCATAGCCGCGGAAGTCGCACTGGCACCGGCGCGTGCCCAGCTGTGCGCCTCCGTTGCGCAGTAGCCAAGTCTGACGCTGCGCCGGAGCCGCTTGATAGCCGTTTCGCATGGCTCGTGGAGAGTCGTGCTGCGTCTGCGCGAGGAGCAGTGACTGAACTGGACTGGACTGGATTGTATTGGATTGGAGTGGAAATTGTTTTAGCAGCAGTAAGCATGATAATCAGCTAATCATAGACAACCAGGAAACCTAAGAATAGCCAGCTTAACCTTAGCTCACCTTACGTACATCCTGGCCTAGCCGAGCTAAGCCACTGCAGATTTTTTTTTGTTTATTAGAGTGATAAAGGTACTGTCCTTAAACCTCGAAAATTTAACAATGCACTGATGACACGCTGCTGGTATCGGGCCACTTAAATTCTTCACTCGCTCTTGCAAATGTTCAGGATGATGCTAGAAATGTAGCGGATCGGTTGGTGGCAAATTTAATGTCAAGCAACTGATAGAGAACGTCCGCTGGTTTGTTTCCGATATCCACAGCAAACCATGCGAAATGACTCCTTCATTACATTACAGACATCTAAGTGTGAATCTTTTTCTACTTTCTGTGTCCTGTCTGTCAAATATCTAGGGGTATATTTTCACGGGGATCTTTCGGGGAACACACACATTTCTCATATATGTAAATAAATCTTAGATGTACTGCCTGTATGTCGTACAATTAAAAATATATCTGCCGTTCTCTGTTCAAGAAATGGTAGCGCAAACTTTGGGTTATAGTGCTGTTAGTAATGGAATGTGTTGGTTTTTGAACAGCTCTACTACTCGAGACTAGAGTCAAGAGTATTTAAAAAAACACAGCGAAGAGTGTTCTTTATAAGCCACATATTATAAGTCACATTCTGCCACGCAACTTGAGTGCAACTCGAAGAACCAAATCCAAACTGCGTCGGCCGTGTCGGAAAGGCAAAATCAGATAGACGTCGCCTTCACAACGCGAGGGACCCAGGCTTGATTCCGACCTCAGGCAGCGTCTTTTTTTAAGTGCAGAGCACTTTAGGCGCTCGCCTTGTCGTCCTAGCTCGCTCGCTGGACCCAAGCATATCGCCACGGCGTTACGGTGTAGCCTGTAACGGTCCCTTCGCCACGGCGTAACACAGAGGCTTCGAAAGCCCATCGGTTTATATAGTCATAAGCGCTCGAAACTCGTGAACCGCTGGCGCTTAGCAGTGGCTTAGCTCAGCTATGCCAGGATATACGTAACGTGAGCTAAGGTTCCACTGGTTTTATTTATTTATTTAGTTATTTTACCCTCAGCGCACACAAGCATTGTAGAGGGGAGGGGCTTACATAAAAGAAAAAAAAGATGTTAAAAGCACTCGACAAGTGGTTAGCGATTGTACACACAAAAATATACAATGCTAAAAGAAAACCTGGTAAAGCAAATGCAATAAACGCAGCCATAAACGCAATCACACTCGGTACAAAAGAAAAGCAAATGGTAAGCGCACATCATTCGCCGCAAAAGAACACAGTACCGGCGGATCGACACAAGCATACAATGCACTAAAAAGGAAACAATAAGCAGCGAAAAACGAAAACGCACTCCTTACTAGAAAGTAATACACAAAAAAGAAAAAAAAACTTACAGCAAATTTGAATTTGTCAATGCTTCCCGGAAATGGGCAGGGTTAGTAATGCAAGCTAATGAAGCAGGCAGGTGGCTCCACTCACGGCACGTTTTTGGCAAAAAAGAATGAGTAGGTGGAAGTGTTTTGCTGCGGGATATGAATTTTGTGACGATGTTCAAGACGTTAAGATATGAAATGTGCGGGTTGTATCCAGCGTGATTTGAGTACATGGTTATTATGATTCACTTTCTGAAATAGGCACAGGCGGGACAGTTTTCTACGTGTTGCGAGAGGAGTTAGGTTCAGACTGGATTTCATAGAAGTTACACTGGCCGTACGATGATAGTTAGAAAGTATGAATCTCACAGAACGGTTTTGAACAGCTTCAAGCTGGTTATATATCCCGGATCCCAAGTGGACGAAGCATACTCTAGTATGGGGTGCACGTAAGTAACATATAACTGTTTTTTGAGAGAAGGTGCTAAGGAAAAATTTCGCTTTAAGTATTCAAGCATGGTTAGCCTTAGGTGTTAGAAAATCAATATGTCGACATCAGGAGAGGTTGTTAGCTATGTGCGCACCAAGGTACTTATATTCGAGTACGAACTCTAATGGGGTACTGTTAAGAAAATACCCAGGACATATTAATTGATTACGGGATATCCTCATCACTTTACATTTAGTTATGTTGAGCTCCATATGCCAAAGTTTGCACCAAGTAGAAATCATATGTAGGTCAGATTGTAGGCATTCAAAGATGTTTATTCTCTCTCTGTAAACGTCAGAGGAAGTAGTAGTGTTACGATAAAGCACACAATCATCAGCAGCAAACAGTCAAATAGAAGAAGAAATATTACTAGGCAGGTCGTTAATGTATACCAGAAAAAGTGAGGGTCCTAGCACAGAGCCCTCAGGTACACCTGAGCGCACAGGTACCTCCGGGGAATTACACTAGTTTGGTTGGCAGACACAAACTGAGTTCGGTTAAAAAGAAATACCTCTATCCATTGTAAGACTTGGGAATCAATTTTCAAATTACGTAATTTCAATAGGTGGTATTCAATGAAAAGTTTAGCGGGCGATTTCTCCGTCTGGCAACACTGAAAACCGCCATGTCGGTGGCCACCGTGCCAGCGCATGTGCTGGCACGTACATCGTCTGCTGCGTTTCAGCCCGATTATCGGTAGTGGCGTTAACAGATATACTATTAATCGCACTCACATTAAGTGTTGGCGCTCTACCTACCCTCGAGCACTTGGAATCCACGGAGGATGAAACCGCGGCTGTGAATGGCGCGTATAAGCAGCATAAGTCCGACGCTGCAGCTGGCTGCCGCCGCGGATGTCGACGCAAGTGCACCCGCACCGCATCCACTACTTTGTCTGGTAAGTGCCCTCTAATAGTCATCATCATCATCATCATCACCAGGCTATCTACGCCCAATGCAGGGCAAATGCCTCTCCCATTATTCTCCGATTACCCCGGTCCTGTGCTAACTGCGACCAATTTATCCCAGCAAACTTCTTGATCTCATCTGCCCATCTAACTTTCTGCCGCCCCCTGCAACGCTTGCCTTCTCTAGGAATCCACTCTGTTACCCTCAATGACCAACGGTTATCTTGCCTTTGGATTACATGCCCTGCCCACGCCCATTTCTTCTTCTTAATTTTTACCAATATGTCCTTAACACGCGTTTGTTCCCTGACCCACTCCGCTCTCTTCTTGTCCCTTAATGTTACACCTCTAATAGTGGTTCAGTTCAAAAACGGAATAATTTCTTTGGAGAAATGGTTCACGCGTACACCGATTTAGCGCTGTCTTTCTCGTGCGCTAAATGTTTCACACTCAACAAATCAGCTCACGTCTGACGTTAGAGCGCGGCGGCTGGCAATCGGCTGATCTGCGGCGGCGGCTACTACATACGCGTCTGGCGATAGGTAGATCGTACTGCGCTTCACTCAACAGCACTTGGCGTCGAGGTATTACTTTGCGTTCAGTGGGCAAGAGTTTGGAAATGATGCAGTTCTTTCTGTCAAAGGGAATACTGTGCTCATGTTGCAACCTTTGTGTCACGACCGACTCGCACTCGCTCGTAGGTGTGCGCGGAGGCTGGGGTTGAATTGCAGATAAGGTTGTCACACTCATGAGCGGAATCATGACTTTTCGCGTAACCAAAGCTATCGCGGTACAACTGACTATTGAATCCCTAGCACAATTGCATGGAAACACAAGGTTACGTCGCGACCCGCGGCCTGCCTGGCCGCCATGAAGGCATGGAGGAGAAAAGAGGGTGCCTGATCTGGGGGCCGTGCGCACAACGTCGCCTTGGCAACAGACGCTTGGTCACGGATATGGCGGTGCACTCGCACAGTTGCCTGCATACATTCAACGCCATTGAATACCGGCTATAGGAGAAGTTGATGGTTAACTTTGTCGAACGCTTTAGAAAAATCCAGAAAGACACAGTCAGTTACGAAAAGAGGTAGGAGTCAAAAAATGCATGGCAGTCATTGGTAAACGTAATAAGTTGAGTTTCACAAGTGAAGTTTTTTTCTGAAACCATGTTGGGAATTATGAAAAAAATGATTGGACTCAAGAACGTTAACCAAATGAGTGAATATTATGTGTTCGAGGATTTTACAAGGGAGGGATGTAATGGATATAAGACGGTAGTTTGAGGGGTTATGCGCGTCCCCTGACTTGTAGAGTGGAACCACCCTGCCGGTCTTCCATTCCTTGGGCAAGTAACTCTCGTCAATGGATTTGGTGTAAATGACATACAATATAATGAAACTGTACTCTTTAGTATTCTGAAGAAATTTAGAGTTTATGTCAAGGACCACAGGATTACGACCTTTTTAGTCTAGATATTATGGCTGCAATACCCGCAGGATCAAGAGTTAATGGGTCTATTGGGAAAAAATTACTCTTAGCTTTCCTGGTTGTCTAGGATTAGCTGATCATCATGCTTACTACTGCTTATCATCCAATCCAAATCCAATCCAAAACCAATCCAATCCAATCCGATCTAATCCAATCCTCACGCTTGCGCTAAAAGCGGCAGTGCAACGCCGGTACGTCTTGCGCAGTTTCAGGGAGGGGGCGCGCGAGCACTGCGAAGGCGGGAAATTTGATTTGCATGGGTTGGTTGGAGTAAGCGGATAGCGGTGGTACAGCTCATTATGGCGAATCCCTGCTCTGCACTTCCTGACAGCTTTCACATTGAGTGGAACGTCTGTAATTTTTTTTCTTTCGAGGCTCTTGATGTGCCTTTGCGGAAACCCATTGTGTAAGTTGGCATTCCCTGACTGCGTTTTGGGCGTTTCAATTTGACCGCGTTTTGGGCGTTACATCCAAACCAAATGCATTGTTGCATTTGGGGTGATGGGGCAGTATAAGCAGTTGGGGGGTACGCGGTTGGGGAAATCAAATGGAGGAAGGTGTGGTTGTGGTAAGTATCGGTCTGGAGTCGTCGCCGAATGTGTGCGTCTGCCCCATTTCGGGATGGATGTGGGGCGGTACAGCCCTGCGGAAAGCTCTGTAGTGATTAAGGATGTCAGAGTAGTTCTGTGAGAGCGGGTCGTCTTCCGCTTCTGGGAATGGCCGGTGGGTAAGGTCGCGGGCAGTGGCATGCGTCACCTCATTTCCAGTTAGGGACGGGTGTAGGAAAAAATGCTCCCGGAAAAAATGGTCCCGGAAAAAATGGTGCCGGAAGAAATGGTTCCGGAAAAATTGGTCCCGGAAGAAATGGTCCCCAAGCCAAGGTAGGAAAAAATGGTCCCGGAAAAAATGGTCCCAAAGCCAAGGTAAAGAGAGAGAGAGAGAGAAACATTTATTGAACTAATGAGCAGGATGTTCTTAGGGGGTGTATCATGATTGCCCCGCGCGCAGAATCCCCGTCGCGAAAACTCCGCGACGTTAGCCCCGTGTCTCATTTGCCCCGCGTGCAGATCCCCGCGTGCCATTTGCCCCGATGCCAGTTGGCCCGACCCATTCTCCGGGGCGATATTATGGCGCGTCATTTTCTTTTCAGTGACTGTAATTTTTTTAATTAGAGTAACGTAAGGTTTGACGATCTTCTCAAGAAGAAGATTGGGTCTGCCGCTTTCCCGAAGTTGCAGTGGGGCGTTATTCCTTCTTCCCTTAGCTGCGATAATTTAGATGAGGGTTCAAAGAACGATGGTGGTAAACGCTATCCCCCCCCCCCCCTTCCCTCTCCGCTCGGGTATAGGACATTTCGGTGCACGGACATTTGGGCGCGTGCACGTTTCCGTGCGCAAGCTTTCCGGTAAAGGAATTATCTGGTGCTTACTTGTTTTAAACAGTCATTCTATATTTCCGCGTAACTTGGGTTATGGAGCCCAATAATCTACTGCACTGCTTGCACATATTCATTGATGCCATTTTTATTGGCTCCAGTTATATGAATAAATTGAGCATTTCAATATTTCTGTATATACCTTGTTTAATAAACATTTATTACGGAGCCGACTAATTAAATCCTTTCGCAGACCCTTTTATTTGCTACAGCACTTTATAATGTAGATTCGCTCTTTTTTGCCGCATGCACATCAGCTAAGGAAATAAGCCGATGTTTACGGTGTATTTTGCAAGTAATTTTCTCTAAATAAAAGGCACACTCCCACTATCACAAGACAGTACCTTTACAAACATTCTGTTGCTCCCAAAATGCAGAAAATATCAAGTGTTTCATGCCGCCAGCGCTGTGACTCTAAAATAAACTTGTAAATACTGCTGTCGGCAGCTTTTTCTTGCTGAGTCTAGAATATCGTCGTGAAGGAAGAATGGGCCTTTTTGAAGACAGCTGCAGCTTCTATCTCTCTTAAATCTTGCTAAAGCGTCTGTGGATGGTTCCAGACCTCGCAGTTGTTTGCGCGGTTTTAATCCAATTACTTGCATTAAAATTTTTAATCCATGCTCAGCCCTACCATTCATCCATCCATCCATCCATCCATCCATCCATCCATCCATCAAAACATCCGTCCGTTCGTCTGTCTGTCTACCCAATTTTCTTTGTTAGATTTTAGCCTCCAAAGACGTTAATTTCGGCCCCTTATAGGAATAATAAAGCATTCCATCTGTTTCTCAACCCTTTGGCTAAAACGCAAAGGGACAAAATAAAATCGCAAAAAAGGTTCACATCCGACTACCTTGAAGAGAAACACGTTGACTGGGCCATGGGACCATTTTTTCCTAGATGGTGACTGGGACCATTTTTTCCGGGACCATTTTCTCCGGGACCATTTTTTCCGGGACCATTTTTTCCGGGACCATTTTTTCCGGGACCATTTTTTCCGTTTCCGGTTAGGGACGCATGGGCTGGAATCCATACGATGCGGGTCTCTGGCAGTTCTCGTCGTTGCTCGAGGATGGTAGTTGCAAGGCCGGTGATGTTCTAAAAGGAGGGGAACAGCGCAAATTTGACAGACACGAGAAGGAGGAGACGACACGCACAGCGCTGTTCCTTGTTGCGAACCACCTGCCGGCTGTTTGTGAGTCGGTGAGTACTATCGCGCCCAATTTGACTCGCAACAGGCGAGCGGCCGCCGTAGCTGCTCCCCGGGAGGCGGTGGCGCCTTGCAGCGAAGCACTCGAGAAGTAAAGGAAGAGGGGGTCCGCTCTTCCGATAACCATAGGCATCCCCCGTGTGCTCTGTTGCCTTTCGCGCTCCGAATGCGGTGCGCATGAAGCTGCCCGATGTAGTTCGGCTTGGCGCAGCCTTGCGACTCCAGAATTGTGGTAAGGCAAACATAGTGGCGCAGTGGCCATCAGTGACGTAGCTGAAGGCATAATCGTGCATTTCGTACCGTGAGGCATTGTCAGAATTAGAGGCAGAGGCAGTAAATAAAAAAATGCGGTCAGCCAGTGTTTCAGATATCTTTACTTGTGTGGAAGCTTGAACGTTATCGATATTTTGCGACGCCCTATTATTGCCAAACTGGAAGGCTTGCGCAAATGCGCAAGAAGATCATTGTATTCAATGATAACACTTATCGCTGGCGATGCGCTAAGCCACCCCGAAAATTTCTGAGGCAACAATTTATACCAGACCCAAAGGAAAGAAGCCAGCAATGGTGCGCACGGGGGATGCCGATGGGTATTGGAACAGCTGACCCCTCTCCCTTTACTTCTCGAGCTTTTCGCTGCAAGGCGCCACCGCCTCCCGGGGAGCAGCTGCGGCGGCTGCTCGCCTGTTGCGAGTCAAATTGGGCGCGATAGTACATTAATAATGGACGTCGGGGCGTGCACTACCACTAATCCGATGGCCGCTTCTTCAGCTGTACCTGTAGAGCCGGTATGAAGTGTTGCTGTTGGCTGTGCACTGCTGTGGCCAGCGTGGACACCACACAGGCCGTGGACTTCACGTCTACAATACCGCTAATCGTTCGAGAAGAACTGCGCCTGCATGGTGACTCGGCGCATCGCAGTGCTACGACCTGCGTCCGCAACCCTCAGCAGTATGCCCCGTCTCGAAGATCCTGGGTTCCTCCTGATCCTACCCTCCGTGAACTCCGCGAGCTTCAACAGCTCCCGACACTCGTTCACGCCAGCTTAATTCACCGACGGGACATGGCCCTCATCTCGCGGCGGCTACTCGCGTCCACGCGAGGTCAATTGCCATGGTCAAGACCGACGCGCTAACGACCCGAAGTGCCTAGCAGCCTGCAACAAAACAGGATGCGTCCACCACCTGCGTGCTACAAATACGGAATCGTGGGCCACATCGCATGGTGTTGCTGCAAACACTTTCAGATTACAATGCAAGATTCTCGGCAAAATTACTCCGTACCTTCGCCTCGAATCTTCGGAAGTTTCTGGTCCCAGAACTCCTTTCCCGTCACCAATTTTCGCGAGAGATGGAGAGCCAGCGTCAGCGGAACGCCTCTCCAGCCGCATCCGATCGCAACTTTACACCCCCCTCTCGACGGAAGCACCGCTACCCGTCGCTCCGGCGTTGCTCATGATACCCTCCGCCGGGAAACTAGTCGGCGTGGCCGATGGAGGTGAGGTCGCCGGACAGCCTTTGACAGTCAAACCTCTGCCCGTGTTTATGGAAACAAACAAGTTTGAAGTGTTCATCGATGCAGTCTCTAATGTAGCTTTGGTAGACACAGATGCAAGTGTTACGGTATTGAGCAGAGCTTTTAAAGACAGCTTTCGCTGTAAAGTCATGTTCAAGTGGGATAAAAACGTTTCGTTTCGTGGAGTAGGCGGCGAAGCACTGTGCCCTCTCGGTGTTTGTACAGTCGGCGTCTCATTTGGAGAACGAACGTTTAAGACGGAATTCGTTGTACTCCCATAGTCAGCTCATGATGTCATTCTGGGCTCTGCCGACGTTGGCATAGAACGTTGGCGAGTTGCGAAGGGACGAACCGGTTGCATAATTCAATCTAATCACCGAACAACTGCTCACTCACACATATTTTTCTTGCAGATTCCAGCTTTCAGTTCTTTATAGAGCGGCCGATTGCTCCCCAGCTACACGCAAGATAAAATTAGCAGATGACGCTCAGACGCTCCGATGACGCGATGCGCACGCTGATAGCATAGCCTCGCTCGACTCGCGCAGCGCATGCGGGCTGCTTCGCGCATCATATGGTAGGCTGCTCTGAAAGTGCCGGCAGTCACATGCTCCTGTGTGCACCCTAGGCGAGCTCACCGCTGTAAAAGGTATGCAACGCGTTTGGCCTCGAATGTGATTGGGTAAATGCGTCACGTAGAGAGTGGTCCTTGAAGTTTCGAATGGTTTCAAGATTTATGCAAATTTTTTTTCTTTGCATTTCTGTACGTGGCCGCAAAAGATGACGTGTTTCGATTCGGAAATCTCTTGGCAATGCTACACAGCTTGAAGGCGGGTGTTATCGAACGGGGAAAAGGCAGCCCCCGAGTGACAAAACAAATGATCATGTTAGACACCCGTCTAACATCCATTGTGTTACTGCTGCGAATTCCAACTTTCAGCAAATTGTGGTGCTCCACAACAGTTTGTTTAAGCGCCTACATCGTCGTTCCCGAACGTTAAAATCGGCCTAATAAAACTATCCTGGCAGATAGTGTAACACAATTCAAAGTTGTTTTCGGTGTCTTACACCGTAGACGAAACATCTTGCGCAGTGGTGCGCACACAGCCTTCTGTAATAATGACCGACGGTAGGTGGGATCATTCATGTCATCAATCGCGTAATGAACAAGTGCGCAGAATTTATTCATCGCATTCACATGCCATTTATATACTACGCAAAAAGCGTTTTGTTCGAACACACTGTCAGATGTTGGAAAAAAAAATAACAAAAGGCGGTGAGCATTTGCGCATGGTCAGTCGTTACGAATGTTTTTGGAGCTACAATACAGGCTTTGTTGCTCTTTGCTTTCTCGCATTTGATGGAGAAAAAAAGGAAGAAATAGGCATAATGCCATTCGGCATTAGGGTGAGGTAAATTACTTTTTTTCTTGTTTTGTTTCTTGTCTGTACTTCTAGGGAGCGCAGTTTTCCTTAAATTTTCTATTCTGACAAACAATTTTATTTTTTCTCATCATGGGAGCTCTTTTACGGCTAGGCCTCTATTTATATTAGAAATGTTTCATTTTGTGCATCCACGAAAGCTGCACGCAGTGAGTATGAACCAAGTAAAAACCCTGCTTTTCTTCCTTGCCTAACCCGTTTAGATGGCGTTTTGCGTTCCATGCAGGCAAGATAAACGGTAGATTGCAAAATATTCTCCTTGGCTCCGAAAAAGAAAGATAATTAACACATGTGCTTGTGCCTTCTTTGTACGGCTGTATCTCGATAAAGGAAATGATTGCTAATAGTGTATCATTACGCGCTATGACTTGCGTGCCCAAAGCAAACCGGCAAAATTATTAAACTTTCTTCGTGTATTTTGTCCTTCCTTCGCCTCCTACGTTAGTTCGTTAGTTCGTTCGCTAGCGCTTTGTCAGCCCCGGATCCTCAAAAACAGATTTGTGCAGTAATTCTTTTGGTCCAATGTGTGGTTTCGGCGACGTATTGGGAAATACACATGCATAGTTCTATTGAAAGTTTCTTTGAGCTAGTGTTAGAGGCATTCTCGCAAGCAGAAGAGGCAATTACACGAAGGAAGTTCGTTTTTATTTTTAATACTTCTGTACCAAAATTTATTTCGGGTATTTTTATCATTTGCAAAAATAATACGGTCACCGCAGTCACAAAAGCTGCATCACGGCGTGGATACCACTGCCAAATTGGAATGTTAACAATCTGTGAGATCGAACGGCACGTGTACTCTTCACAGTCCAATTCCCCTGGGTGGGATTGTGAGAATTGTGGTTGGCTATGTGGACGCCGCAACCAAATTTAAATTGCTAAAGTGGGATTGAGCTGACGACGTCAGCTGTCAGTAGACAATCCGCCGCAGCAGGTATGCCGATATCCAGACATAACGGTAGGTCACGCTATCGTGACGTAACGTAACGTAACGTAAAACTCATCGTGCTTAAAGTTTCGGGTTCCAATGGGGGACGTTAGACCTCAAAGCGTAACCTCAAAGCGTTAGACCTCAATGGCGGCGTCAGACCTCCGCATATCCCAGACACAAGACGCTTCGCAACCAAGGGGAAATTTGGGCCAGCGTATACCCGGATTCGCTGCCATGTGACGTGTTACAGCCAAGGAGGACTTTAAGCAGGCGCATGGCATCGTCTCCAGCCAATGGGATGAGAGCTGTGAGTGGATATGTTATCATTTCGCCCAAAATGATTTTCAGTGCTACCACAGGTTCGCCGACGCCGCATTTTAGCAAAACGGGTCATGTAATGCCATGGTGACTTAATAAATAGGGTTAGAGCACGTATAGTTCATACCACAAGCTAGCTTCAGCACTGTGGAGGCTACATTGTTATCAATAATGCGCCCACTCAGGGCGCCTAACTCGCCGTGAAGGGGGTCCCGAAAGGACATTCCCTTCTCCCCTCTCGGCAAGTGGCACCGGAAGGCCCCGGCGCCTTTTGTCGCTTCCTTCGCGGTGAGTTAGGCGCCCTGAGGGGGACGAAAATGTAGCCTCCACAGTGCTTCAGCTAGCTTGTGGTATGAACTATAGTTTGTTCGTCACTATACCGCAGAAAGAAACAGCAGAGGCGAACCAGCAAAGTCAGTTTTCCGTCAGCAGCGCCTCGATCTTCTATTTTTATCTCAGGTGTCCCACTATGAAGGGGAAACATGCGCTTAGAACGCTCGGTGAGATGGAACAACGCCGCTAACATAAGGTCAGCCTGCAAACGAAAATCTGGTAGCCTCCGCTACCCCCATTCAAGCACATACCAAAATAAAGAAAAGGAAAGCTTGGTGCGACGTCACGACATGCCCTTTTCCGGTTCAGTGACAGGAACTGCGACCGTGGTTGCCTTTTCGAGAAAGAGTGACGTCAGAAACATCTGCGCAACCCAACACGCCAGCTGGATATCATTGTTTTGTTGTGTCATACCGACATGACCTAAATATGCTTTCATGGGGGAAGCAACGAAGTACTGTAGTGTGCGAAGAGACTCTAAAGGCCCGGGAGATGCGAGAACGTGCTAGATGGAGAGCCTGCCGTCTAGTCTCGGCCCACGAGAATAAAGAAGGCCTGATCTGCTTTCTCGAAATTTGTTTTTTCTTACTTGCGGCTTCCTGCGCATGAGTTTGAGCTCGGAACGTCAGTTTTCTCTCTTTCATAACCCGAAATTTTTCCGTGCTAGACCCAAGTGCCCACTCAGAGAGTTCTCATTATGTTTTTTAGAAAGCTTGGACACAATCAATATAAATTTACAACAAATAATTTTATTTCATTGTGCGTAGTTTTTCCAGACTTTTCCATACGCCTGCTGCCGTCATGATACGCGGAATATTACGAAACAGCCTCCTAATAAAATGGAAAAGGAAGAATGAAGTTTCAAACTCTCGTCTTTCCTGCATGGATGGAAGCGAAAATAACACGTTTAAGTTTATTATTTCGTGCCTGTCAGCACCACAAAAGTACGTTAAAAAAGGCTGTCGTATTTGTCTTCATTAACTAGGTTTTTACGCACATTAGGTGTAACTACCGGGTCAGTGTTTTATAGCTTCGCGGCCCAAGTGTTAACAGGCTTCATATTATGCAACGACTGATATATCCTACCACTTTTTCAGTAATGTCGCCTGCCTATTGTGCAGTATTTTGTTGTAAAATGCAGGAGCCAAAGATACCCTACAATAATTCCGCAAATGTCAGTTGTTTTAGCAAAGCTGTAAAGGCACCCACGCAAATAAAATAAACTGCTGAAGCTAGGCGTCTCTCGATATCGTTTAAACTCTTTTGTAAAATTTAGACTGCGTTTTGGGAAACCCTAATAGGTAGTGCTGTGTTTCGCAAAAGCTAAACTAACAAAAAGAATGACTCATCTTTGGCAAAAGAGTGAAAAACCGCAATTACGACCTGAGGGTGAAAATAAAATGACGAGTTACTCCCCATTCTCTAGATTTTTTCAAGGTAGGATAAAATATTTATGATACCATTTAAGAGAACTTTGCTCATCTTTTATGTTATTCCGAGCTATATTCTTCTTCAGCTTTGTGATAGCTCTAAGAAATTACGTGCCTGGACTAAAAACAACAACATTCTAAATAATATTCTTACACCGCCACCACCAAAATTTATTATCTTAGTTTGAGGGCTGTAAGGGTTAAGCGAGATCTAAGAAGTATTTAAACATGCTTAAGGGGAAATTTTCTGTGAAGAGAAAAAAGAGGATGCGCAGTCAAAATAATTGGCCTTGTCTGCCGAAATAAACAAGGTCACATGTCGAACCCTAATGTGCACTTATGTGCCTAAATGGTACGAGATAAGGCGATGCTTGGAGGTATGTTCATTGAGAACGAAAAGTCTAATCGTTTTAAATGTACATGGCTATACAAATAGACCCACCATTTGTTTATTTCGTTATTTTTCAAACTCCCGCCATGCGCTCTGTCAAACAGCAGCCGGCGAATGAGATCGCACAACTGTTGTGCGCACCCCTTTTGTGTTTTTTTTTCTTCGGTGATTTTTATTCTTCGTAGTGTGGGTAATTTGCGCGCCGAATTCCAACCAACCGTCTAAACCTTTAGCTATAATTGTGCGTCCGTGTGTGCCTTTTACATTTTTGAGAGTCAGCCGGATAAAGGAACTTCACAGGATTCTTTCGCTTTTATTCTAAGGTTCGCTTCAAAGCAAGGGGCCCTCTTCCATCTGTTCACACAAATGAAGTTTTCTTCCGGTATTTTCCCGTGTCGGCCAGAGAAAGGGCGCCTTCATTGTCAGAACAAAGGAGACAAGACGTGAATGAAAATTCACGAAGGGTTTGAAAAAGAAATTGCTGCGTCTACTATAGTTGTTTTTTAGGCCACTGCCCTTTGTCGCCAGTCTTTGGGCTGAGCCGCGTCGCCGTCGTCGTGACCGACGAACAATGGGAAGACCGACGTGTGAAAGAAAGAAAACGAGGAGAGTGCCGCAAAAGTGGGAGGGGAAGGCGGTTGACCGTGGCGAAAAAAAACCTTCTCTAGGTGGCGTTGCGTGGCGGCGCGAGCCAGTGCTCTCCGAAAGTGTGCGATGGGGTAGCGGAGGGGGCAGTATACTGTGCCCGCACGAGGCGCTCGACGGCGCGGCGCTTGGCGAAAACGAGAGGGGGTGTGCGTGTGTGTATGATGTGCTTTCGTTTAAGACGCAGTTCGAGGTTCCTTCCGCACTTTGCACCGCCGACGCAGAGGCTCATCATCGCTGCCGCCGAGAGAACCCACGAGTGAGCGCTGCCTCGGCGCACTGCGGCTGCGCTGAAATATTGCATCACGGAGTATCGTAATCGCCAGCCAATTGTCTTCTTAAAAGATATGCCTAGGCCTCTTTGGCCTTTGCGGAAACCTCATAAACTGCGGAGAGCAGCGTTCCATTTATGCGTGGTATTGTTCTTCAGGAAAATAAGCAGGTCTACAAATAAATACCAGACATCCAAGAGACATATACACTCGTAAATTATAAAATTTCCATCATAATTTCTTCGATGTCAAGTCAAACAATTGCGTGTATTGGCACACAACACTGACCACGTGGTCAATCAAGACGTGCAGCGTCAACTCTGAAAATTCTCCACTTTCTTTCTTTCCAAATTCGTTATCTGTTTCAATGACCTACCACATCCTCCCCTTTGCTTTCCGAGGTTTTCTTGACTGCCAACTCTTATTTCTGTGTTATTTTCAACAAGCCCCTCATTTCCTATTCTGATTCGCTACATGCATAGCGAGGGCCTCTGTTCTGGCAGTCTTGGTGCCATAGGAAGCTTAAGAGGGTTCAACGCTGGTCGACCACTCTCGACATGTCGTAGACACTCGAGTCACGGCCCGGGGGTTAAAAAGAAGATCCCCTTCACCCCGAGTAGTCGAGTGGCGCTGGCTACCACCCCCAAGCACAGGAACAAACAAAACAAAATAAACAAACGAAACAAAAATACCCAAACATAAATACCCCAGAAAGTGGAGGGGAAAATCGCCTCGCCGGTAGCGTAGTGGTTATCGCACCAGACCGGTATTCTGGAGGTCGTGGCGGGCATTTTTTTTCTCCATTTTCTTTCTTTACAAATTCTTTATCTGTTTCAATGACCTACCACATCCTCCCCTTTTTCCGAGGTTTCTTGACTGCCAACCCTTATCCCTTATTTCTGTGTTATTTTCAACGAGCCCCTCATTTCCTATTCTGATTCGCTATATGTATGTATGTTTGTATATCATCATCATCATCACCAGCCTATCTACGCCCACTGCAGGGCAAAGGCCTCTCCCATTATTCTCCAATTACCTCGGTCCTGTGCCAACTGTGACCAATTTATCCCCGCAAACGTCTTGATCTCATCTGCCCATCTAACTTTCTGCCGCCCCCTGCAACGCTTGCCCTCTCTGGGGATCCACTCTGTTACCCTTAATGACCAGCGGTTATCTTGCCTTCGCATTACATGCCCTGCCCACGTCCATTTCTTCTTCTTAATTTCTACTAATATGTCTTTAACACCAGTTTGCTCCCTGACCCACTCCGCTCTCTTCTTGTCCCTTAATGTTACACCTATCATTTTCCGCTCCATTGCCCGCTGAGTCGTTCTCAATTTAAGTTGAACCCTCTTAGTGAGCCTCCAAGTTTCTGCCCCGTAGGTGAGTACCGGTAAGATGCAGCTGTCATACACTTTCTTCTTCAGGGACAATGGTAGGCTGCTATTCATTATCTGAGAATGTCTGCCATATGCACCCCACCCCATTCTTATCCTTCTAATTATCTCTGCCTCATAGTTGGGATCTGGGGTCACAACTTGGCCTAAGTAGACATATTCGCTTACCATTTCCACTGCCTCGCCACCTATCTCAAACTGCTGTGCTGTCCCGAGGTTATTGATTATTACTTTAGTTTTCTGCATATTAATTTTCAGGCCCACGGTTCTACTCTGTTGGCCCAGTGCGGAAAGCATGGTTTTCAATTCGTCCCCCGAGTTACTTAGCAAGGCAACGTCATCAGCAAATCTGAGGTTACTGAGGTATTCTCCATTAACCCTTACTCCCACCTGTTCCCAATCCAACGTTCTGAATACTTCTTGTGAGCATGCTGTGAATAACATTGGAGAGATTGTGTCTCCTTGTCTGACACCCTTCCTTATAGGTATTTTACTGCTCTCCCTGTGGAGGATGATGGTAGCTGTGGACCCATTGTAGATATCCTCTAGTATTCTTACATAATGCTCATATACACCCTGGTTCCGTAATGCCGGAATGACTGCTAGGGTTTCGACTGAGTCAAATGCTTTCTCATAATCTATGAAGGCTATATATAGGGGTTCAGTATACTCAGCGCACTTCTCTATCACCTGATTGATCGTGTGAATATGGTCCATTGTTGAATAACCTTTACGGAACCCTGCTTGTTCTTTAGGTTGACTGAAATCTAAGGTTGCAGAGATTCGGTTAGCGATTACCTTGGTAAATACCTTGTAGACGACTGACAGTAAGCTGATCGGCCTGTAATTTTTCAAGTCCTTCATGTCGCCTTTCTTATGGATTAGGATGATGTTCGCGTTCTTCCAAGATTCCGGTACCATTGCGGTCATTAGGCATTGCGTATACAGGTTTGCCAGTTTTTCAAGTAGAATTTCGCCGCCATCCTTCAAGAGATCTGCTGTTATCTGATCCTCACCAGGTGCTTTGCCCCCTTTCATTTCTTTCAAAGCCTTCCTTACTTCTTCGGTCGTTACTGGTGGGATGTCTATCTCCTCTGAACTACTGTCTCGTTCGGCATTATCCTGTATGTCCCGGCTACTGTACAGATCCCTATAGAACTCCTCGGCCACTGTGACTATTTTATCCCGATTTGTGATGACATTGCCTCGCTTATCCTTAAGTGCATACATCTGATTTTTCCCCACGCCAAGACGTCTCTTCACTGCTTTCAGGCTACCTCCATTCTTTACAGCGTATTCGATCCTCTCCATATTATACTTCCGTATGTCAGCTGTCTTACGCTTATTGATTAACTTCGAAAGCTCCGCTAGTTCTATTCTGTCAGCTGCGGTAGAGATTCTCATGGTTTGCCGTTTCCTGATTAGATCTTTCGTCTCCTGTGAGAGTTTACCTGTATCCTGTCTAGCCATAGTGCCCCCGACTTCTACTGCACACTCCGTGATAATGCGTGTAAGGTTGTCGCTGGCTTCCTCTGTCGTAAGCTCGGTTCGTAAGCTCGGTTTGTATATATATATATATATATATATATATATATATAGGCAGTAAAAGAAAACTTCTCGAGGAGCCAGAAAAAATACTTGAGAAAATGGTAGACGCACGATTAAAAACAAAAACAGTGGTTTACTGACGTTTCGACTGCGGGACCAGTCTTCATCTTGTTACTCAAGATGAAGACTGGTCCCGCAGTCGAAACGTCAGTAAACCACTGTTTTTGTTTTTAATCGTGCGTCTACCATTTTCTCAAGTATATATATATATATATATATATATATATATATATATATATATATATATA
This sequence comes from Haemaphysalis longicornis, assembly GCF_048455015.1. Classification (NCBI taxonomy): domain Eukaryota; kingdom Metazoa; phylum Arthropoda; class Arachnida; order Ixodida; family Ixodidae; genus Haemaphysalis; species Haemaphysalis longicornis. The sequence goes on from NW_027526225.1 coordinate 122,366,772, forward strand.
TATATGTATATATATATATATATATATATATATATATATATATGTATAGGGAGCAGTTGAACTTTTGAAGATGGTAGAGAACACAAGAGAGGAAAACTTTGAACAAGGTAAAAGCACGATTCTTGCCAACGTTTCAGCAAAGTGACTTGCTTTCGTCAGGGCGAAGTCTCTTTGCTGAAACGTTGGCAACAATCGTGCTTTTACCTTGTTCAAAGTTTTCTTTTCGGATATATATATAGACATATATATATATACATAGATATAGATATATATATATAGCGAATCAGAAAATGGGAAATGAGGGGCTCCGTGAAATAAGACAGAAAATAAGGGTTGGCAGTAAAGAAAACCTCGGAAAGCAAATGGGAGGTTGTGGTGGGTCATAGAAAGAGATGAAGAATTTTTTTAGTCGAAAAGAAAGTGGTGAAAAAATGCCCGCCGGGTGGGATTCTTCATCTTTTTCTATTCTTCATCTTCTTCATCTCTTCATCTTCATCTCTTTCTATGACCCACCACAACCTCCCCTTTGCTTTCCGAGGTTTTCTTGACTGCCAACCGTTATTTTGTGTTATATATATATATATATATATATATATATATATATAGTATAAGTAAAGAGTCGGATACACAGCAAGAACAATAACAAACAATGTTTACTTACGTAGCGGCAACGGGACTTGCCTTCATCAGAGTAAAGTTACATGATTTTGCTGTCGCAAACATTTTGAACACATTTCTTATATAGGTTTGCATAAAACTGTGAGAAAGAGCGGAAAATGTTTCGGAAATGTAGAGTGTGCATACAGTCAGGCTACGCCTGTGTTACAACATCAACAAACAAACAAGAAAAATAAAAAGGGGGGGGGGGGCGAGAGAGAGAAAAAGGGGTCGTGTTAACAATGCAGCGTTCAAGGTTGCACCATGACGGGTCAACGTATGCCGCGCGGGCTGCAAGTTCAGACAATAGGGGAAACTGGACAACCGCGGTTTGAAAAGAAAGGGGAGAGTATACACTGAGGTATTCAGTGACTGCTGAGACTGGTTCGGGGGGAAGCGAAGATGGGTGTGCCCTCCGCGGGTCAAGAGA
>NW_027526226.1:0-35380 GCF_048455015.1 Haemaphysalis longicornis
CTTGTGAAACCACTGTATCTGTATATTGTCAAGGGTAAGTACCGCATTAGTACGTGCGAGGCGCGGGTGCGTTGCTGTCGGGGGAGTTGCGCTCGCTGTGAGGTCATTCGAAGGGTCACCGGCTATCAATAGGGCTGGGCGCGCCGCAGTGCCTTGGGTTGCCGTACTGCTCGAAATTAGAGTACGCACGCAGTTCCTCACGACGCGGTCTGGCGCCGATCTGGCGGGGGTGGGTCGACAGGAGTGCCAGGTCCTTTTGTATTGCACGCGTCATGTTGACAAAGGACAGGAATTTCGCCATTGTTGGGCATAATTTCGTCGCGTGCCGTATGGACAATACCTGAGAGAGGCCGCCTGAACGTGCAAGGCCGGCGGTTGGTCGGTTTCAACCTGTGCTTACGCACGTGATTAGGCTCCGCGTTATTTCCTTTGCTTTTCCCTTATGCGTATTTCTAACCACAGCAACTTATTTGTGCATCGCGTCCACATATTTGGCTATCTTTGCTTGTTTCCTTTAACTACTATCCTGATTGTGTTGCGCGTAGCTTTCTAGCGTGTAGATTTCATGTGTGAGTACGCTGTTGACTTTTATTATTTTTTTTATTGTTATCATCTTCTGACTTAAACTTGTATTGCTAACCTCATTGCCATTAATTCTTCTGCTGTGTTTTGTTACTCGCAAATTTGTGCTGTATGATCCGCAAAGGTTCACTTTTGTAACCCCCTTACTCAATTCCCTGCAAAGGGGCTGTAAGGTATTTTAAATACACTGCAATATTGAATAACCATTCATAAAACGCCTATTCATTGTTCCTTTCGACACAGTTTCTTATGAAAGAAATTTAATTATGTTCCTGCGTGTGTGTAACTTTCTATTTGCACATCTGAAGCGCAGTAACCTTACTGCGCATTTGTAAGGCCGAAGTGGAAAGTCCCGTATGTGTTGCACCCATAATAAATGAGAACCAAAACCGCGGTTAGGCATGTCTGGAGTTTATCCGGTGCTCCCTGAAAAAAAAAAAAACTCGGTTAGGAGCGTTTCTGTGGATTCTTTTTATCTCCAGATAATCTGCGGCCGGCGGTGTTTCCTATTCGTATAAAATACGTAGGTCGGTGTGAGTTTTAAATTTCTCACTTTATTTCACCTCAGAATTATCCGACACCATACCTTAATTAACAAAAATGAAATGTGGCGTTAATGTAACGACACGTTCCAATGTTCGAAGTGGAACTGGACCTCGTTCCTTTTGCAATAAAGGAACCTGTAACGGGAACTCCTTTCAAAATTGGGAAGGAACGAGGAACGAGCTTTCGTTCCTGTTTTAGATGAACGTGTACAACACTGCAACCCGGAATGGAACAAGAATTATCCGGATGCGTGCTGCATGACAGGCGAACGTGACAGCACCGCAAACACAATGTAGCAGTGAAGACGTATTCGATAATCGTATTCGAGGTGATTTCGCCTTGAAATCACCTAAGGGACTGATATACCGAGAGAGAAAGAGAGAGACAGAGAGAGATAGAGAGAGATAGAGAGAGAGAGAGAGATCTCTTTATTAGAAGAAAGCAGAAAGGTCTACTGGCATGTATTCGTCTACATGCTACTCTGCGGGGATGGGGCGTAGGGAATAAAGGCCCTAAAGGAAGCAGGGTGAAAGAGAGGGGGGAAGAGGAAGAGGTAAAATATAAGGTAACATGAAGTGTTTCGTGGGTTGCGTAAAAGTCTAGGTGGTTTCACAGTGTGATGATGTATACTTCTACAATGTCTCTGCGACGCCGATGTCGTGTAAATAATCAAACGCTGCATCCAATAAATTTCGGGGAAATGTACTGGATGCAGCGTTTGATCATTTTTTCGCTAGGATAACGGAGATTACCATGGTACAAAAAGAGCTTTCAAAGATATAAGTCCGTTGTTGAGGCACTCGATCTTAACGAGGTGGTTCCTTTCCTGGCTATATGCCGGACAGTTTCTGGCAAACCAGTTATCCCAATAAGGGTTTGTGGTTTGACCGAGGCGATGTCGGTAGGAGTTTGTAAGTGCTCCGTTGAGGCGCAACCGATAGTAAAGCGTCTCAAGTCGACGTGGGATTCGCTCTGGGAGCCTCAGTCTCAGGTCAGAGTCTATATGGTACAGAAAGGGGTGATGAGTTTCGGGGAAAGACCAGAGGCGGTTTCGCTCATCTAAGGCAAGCTGCTTTGCTAGCGCTGCAGCCTCATGCTTTGCAAAGAAAATTTTCCTTACCATGCGCAGCTGCAGCCTTCTGCGAGCCACCTCATCTGCTTTCTCGTTTCCGAGAATGCAACAATGTGTGGGCATCCGTTGTAAGGTCACACGGTGCCCGGCGACGTAGGCTAGATGGTGCAGGTAGGTGACGTCACGGGATACATGGTCGTGAAAGCTACAGCAACTGGCGTGCCGTAGAGTTTGCAGCGCTGTCTTCGAATCCGTAAATACAGCCCATTCTGCTGGTGGATGACGAAGAATATAGCGGAGGCGGAGTGCCTCCTGGGCCCCTGAGATTCGGAGATCACGTACTGGCATTTCCGCGGCGGAGCAAGTCATTGGGTACCTTACGGGAAGTCAATGGGGCAGTGACTGTCGATCGATGATGTTTTTCTCCGAGGCTTATGTCGATGGCTTGCTGCGTTACAGCCTGCCTATTTTGCAGCGGCTGTCGCCCACAAGCAAAAACCAGCTCGATGGGGCAAGAAATAATTGTCTGCGCACCTGTCTTGGCCTTCCTTGGGGCTCTTCCTGTGCTGATACGGTTGCGGAGGCTGGTTGCTTGTCCTTAGATGTTCTTCGGCTGCAGGAGACAGTCCGAATATACCTGGGGTATCGATTGCACACAACAACCAATGTTCCGATAAATTTCTCCGTTAACGTTCAAAAGAGTATAGTTGTTACATGCTGCACCACAAAAGCACCAGCAGAGCTTCCGCTCTCGAAATTTGCGCACGATTTCACATCAAATCATTGATTTCAGTACGCGTTTCCCTCACTGCAGATTAGTCATATCACAACAAATTTCCCCCGAAAAGCTTTATTTGTTTTGTTTGTTTTTGCTTTTTTAAATTTTATCCTGGTAGAAAAAAAAGAAAACCGTTTTTTTAATGCTGTTTTTTCTCAATCGATCACATCTCTGATGATGATTATGATGATTATTGCTATTGGTTTCCCCTTTGAAGCGGGGTGATGACATGTCATCTTACCAAAAAGGACTAATATAACCATGTTTTACACTCTTGGTTTAATACTAGCGCTGCTTAGGGCAGGCACTAAAGCTTATTAGGCCCGAAATACTTTATTTTCCCTGTTACAGGTGGTAACAGTCCTAGGCAATATTCCCCTCTCTGCTTTTCGTCCACCAGCATTCTAATCTTTTCGTCCCCTCGACAGCTTTGAAGTTAACTTCCTCTCTGATACCCTTAAATCCTAGGGCTTCCGGAGGCCCAATATTCCCTTCATGTAGATTTGGATGGATACCCTCACATTCTAACACTATGTGCCGCATAGTTTCTCTTTCTTTTCCGCAGATCACACATACCCCATCATTTTGTGAATACTTCCCCACAAAACTCTTAGTTCGCAGGCAACCTGCTCTAGCCTCAAAAAGCAAAGCACTGCCCTGGGAATTATCGTAGAAATTTTCCTTTCTGATGTTCAATTTCTCAGCCCTGTACATCTCTAACCACGTTTTAGCTTCCATTTTTTCCCTCCATTCATTCGTTTCAATCTGCCTTGCCTCTTTTTTGGTTACCTTGGCTGTTTTGGATTCCCCACTGTTCTTTCCGTATTTCATCGTTAGCCTTCTAGTCTTAACTACTGCGTGTCCACGCTTTTCAAGTATAGGTACCTAAAAACCTTAGCTACCCACCTTCGTTGATCCATTGCCCTCAACCTCATCTCAAAGCATATTTTACTCTGAGCTTTTCTAACTTCAAACGACGCTTAGCCCATATCTCCCTGAACTGCTTCGTTAGTTGTTTTTCCATGCGCGCCTAAGGCCAAACGTCCTACCGTTCTCCGGTTTACTTCAAGGCCTGATAGAACGTCTGATTTTAAGCAGAGTACAGCATTCGCAAACGTGAGACCCCCGCACCTGGCGGCCGTTTTTCTGACGTTGACAAAGAACGAAAACTTACAAGTGTCGAGATTTTGACGCACATTCAAGACTTCCAGATGTTATCGATTGCTCCACTGGCCTACAATACCTATACGGTGCGGGGCAACTTGGCGGAATGAAGCGCGCCAATATTTTTTTAGAAGTGTGTTTCCCCTGAAAAACGAAAATAAAAGGTCAACCTCACGGTTTTAAATTATTCAGCGCCGAGTTCCTACGCGAACAAGCAAAACACCAAAAGGTAGATTTTGTTCTAGACATCCCTTCCTCTGTCACACCTTTAAGATATTCAAACGTGTCAACACAGCGTAGGCAACAAGCGCTGTGGTGCCAGACGTAATAGTCAGTTTTTTCAGGACTCGTAGAGCGGACAACTTAGCGCTTCAGTTCACATATCCAAATAATGCTAATAAATATAGCAGAGAAAACTGCTAGCGTATGGCACCCACTTCCGTCTTTTGCTAGAAACTGTATCCTCCGGTCTCGCAGGGGCTATGTATTTCGTCTGGGTAAAAAATTTAAAGCTGTTCCACTCAGTGTGAAAGCTGTCGGAAGTGCAGAGCAGTGATTCGCCGTAATGGGTGGTGACACCGTATATCCGCTCACTGCTACCACCCATCACGCTCTTCGCCGCCCTGTCTCCCTCCCCTCTTGATGAATATGCAGTTCTAATTTCCCGCCTTCGCAGTGCTCGCGCGCCCCCTGCCTGAAACTGCGCCTGAGGGAGTTCTGTTCTTTTTGTGCTTGCTTTAATTTCGTATGCTGGAGCTGTTTTGCGTCATTTAGAACGCGTAATTTTTTTTTTTTTCATGCGCTGCTGGAGCCTTTCTGCGCCATTTCGAACGCGCCATTTCTTTCTTTCGCGGCCTCTTTTTTCGCTTACTATCGTAAAAACCAACCCAACGAGCGTTCCTAATTAAATAAACGTGGGGGCTGCCGGTTATATACACAGATTTTGCCTGAAATGTACCTGCAGTTTTCTTTGCGCTAAACAACGAGGATATTTATGACAAGCGCCAGCGGTTCACGAGGTTCGAACGGTGATGATTATATAAAACGCGTTGTTTTCGAAGCCCCAGCGTGACACCCTGACGACGCTACACCAGGTTCTACTTGGTGAACTTTGTGTGACTTGATTTTTAATAGCTTGTTGCCCACCCAAACATTTTTGTGCAGTGTGTAGAATGATCATGTTACATGAAAACTGATTGGATAATTTTCTGTTCTTAGGGCAGCGCTGTTATCACTAGTCGCTGCACCCTGATATGCGTGTTATAATTAATTCTCTTTACTCCTACTTGGGCACGTTATCTCGCTGCGCCGCGTGATTCCGGCAGTCACTTGACATCGACCGTTAGCGAGCTACAACGACAAGGCGAGCCCCTAAAGTGCTCTGCACTTAAAATGCTCTAGGAAATAGATGGCACGTGCAGAAAGACAGGTCGGTCCCGCACTACCCATTTGTCTAGCGCTCATACTTTGCGCTTGTTCGCAGTTTTCTCTCTTTCGGGGCAGCTTTGCTTTTGGTTATGCGATTCACCGACTAATCTAACTCGCTACTCTGCTGCTACTGCTGCTGGTTCAGTAGGGGGGGTAATGCAGTTAGAAAATTGAATACGTACTCACAAAACAATTCTGTCATGTGCTTCACGCATCCAATCACCTTTTCAGTTTGTAATCGCACAACCTGTTATAGGGTTCTGAAGTGTAGTGGAAGGAACGAGGGTGGTGGTCAGACAGAACGCGGGCGTATTCATGGTGACGCACACGTCAGTATATCAAAACGCATTGCAGTGATCAGAGCAATAATGAATGACTAAGCGTTAACGACAGCTCACCTTTAACAAACTTTTGGCTGACATCCTCGAGAAGGTGACTGCTGCCAGCTTTCGAATTGCTCAGAGCATTGCAGTCCGCTCGACATCATGCTCTGGGCAATACATTACATAGAGGTGTACACCTCCTGGCACTGCACATGACAAACACTTAGGCGATCGCACGAGGCCCACCTTGAATAGCCATGCTGTGGTCTTCGCTCAGCCCGTTCGGATGCGGTACAGCATTGTTGCCTTCGATCTTGTAAGTCCCTTTGTGACGCAAGGCTGGTGATAGGGATGACTGCTAACAAATTATCCTAGGTGACCAAACAATCGAATTCATTGGTAGCATTTATGTGGCTGCTCTGGGATTTATTTTTTCTTATGCTACAACTTATGAAAAAGCATATCATTTGCATATTTAAACACGCCGTCTAATGTATGGAAGTGACGCCGCGGTGTGCGGGCCTAACTCCAGAGATTTAGCGTTGACAGTGATGGGCACTTCCCGACAGAGGATTGCGATTTTAAGAACAAAAACAAAGAAGCGGGAGAAAGTGTATCCCCCAGACTGTCATGACCCTCGGTGGTTGCTTTAAGTAGTCTCTAGGGCAACATAAGGGCTGGGTGGGAAAGTAACTGGTAAACCGGCACGACTTCATCTGTTTTCCTTAACGTCTGGCTTAACTGCTTACTTCTGTCCTTGAAATTGCAGAACGTTTATGGGAAAAAGCAGTATTCTGAATGCGGCAGAATTGTATTTATATTTTATGGTCGCTTTCAACTACAAAACATTTTTTTTTTTGCACTTCGCTAGTAATTTAACTCACCGAACCGGTTCGCGAACCGGTTCAGGTTGTGATTTAGCCGAACTCGAACTGAATCGAAAAAAATTAAATTTACCCGAAACCGAACCATAACCGAACCAATTTTTTTTTGTGCGCGACTGCTCGGGTATAGGAATGTTTAACAATTTTACCTCAACCATTTATTTATTTATTTATTTATTTATTTATTTATTTATTTATTTATCCTGGTCCCACCTAATCCGCTTCTCCCTCAAGACAGAATTTTTTTGGGGGGGCGTCAGAAAACCTCTTCACAGTACCGATGCCTCTTTCGGAGGAAGTAATCGTATCGCCTCGACCACGAGGCCAAAAACGTTGTACGTAATCTGCCGACAACGAAACGCCTTATCTCGGCAACGGAGAATACTTTACCAGGTAGTTTCGCAGCGTTGATTCTTACCCCTTGCCTTCACGCAACTCGATGCGCATGAAATCTCACGCCATACGAGAAAAACGAGTTTCCTAGGTAGGTGTCTCTAACGGGGATAGAATGCACAGTCGCTATAACCTCTTGCAATTTTATATATATATATATATATATATATATCGCACCAGACCGGTATTCTAGAGGTCGTGGGTTCGGCGGATCCTACCAGGCGGGAATTTTTTCACCACTTTCTTTCTGACTCAAAAAATTCTTCATCTGTTTCTATGACCCACCACAACCTCCCCTTTGTTTTCCGAGGTTTTCTTGACTGCCAACCCTTACTTTCTGTCATATATTTCACCGAGCCCCTCATTTCCTATATATATATATATATATATATATATATATATATATATATATATATATATATATATATATATATATATATATATATATATATATATATATATATATATATATATATATATATATATATATATATATATATATATATTGTCGCGTGCTATAAACACGCAGATGCTGAGCAGGGGTCCTTGAAGGAGACGACCGGGTCACTACAAGCAGCCGGAGCCTCTTTAGTGGAAGAGCTCGAGCACAGGGTTCCAAGCGCGAGCGCCGGAGCTCTGAATGACAATGATGAGAGAGCACGCGCACTGAACCACTTCTTTGTCCTCACAGTCGTCTCTTGGCGCCGATGAAACACTTGACATTTACCCCCCCCCCTTCCAAAGGAAGCATCGTCCCGATGCTTATGTGGACATACCGACAACCGGCGCGGGAGTGTTATGTCCTTGAAAAATAAGGTTTCATGCGCACTACGTGCACTACGTCCGTGCGCAAGCGACGCCATCTCGTTGAAGTTCAGTCTTCGGGAACCACGGTGTAAGTGACGTCGCTAAGTTGTTGAAGGACACGGTAGGGACCGAAGTAACGCTTTAGAAGTTTCTCCGACAGCCCTCGACGTCTTATTGGGGTCCACACCCATGCACGGTCGCCAGGTTCGAAAGCAGCGTGCCTGTGGCGGGCGTTGTACTGGAGAGAATCCTGCAGCTACTGTTTTGTGATTCGGTGGTACGCTAGCTGCCGCTCTTCTTCGGCTTTCTGGATGAAACTCTGGACGTCCTCGTCGCCATCGCCGTCATCGTGAGGCAGCATTGCATCAAGCATGGTTTCTGCCTCACGTCCATGGACAAGTGCAAACGGTGTCATGCGCGTTGTTTCTTGCCGGGCGGTATTATAAGCAAATGTCACATAAGGGAGAATTTCGTCCCAGCATTTGTGTTCCACATCAACGTACATGCTCAGCATGTCAGCGAGGGTTTTGTTCAACCGTTCGGTCAGGCCGTTAGTTGGCGGGTAGTAAGCGGTTGATTGCCGGTGGGAGGTACATGTGAGGTTCGTTATGGTGCGTACAAGGTCGGCATTAAAGGCGGCTCCCTTGTCTGTAATAAGAATCGACGGGGCGCCGTGGCGCGGAACGATGTTTTCAATGAAAAACTGGGCCACGGAGAGTGCTGTGCAGCGCTGAAGCGCTTTCGTTTCTGCGTACCGCGTTAAATAGTCGGTGGCGACGATTATCCACTTGTTGCCTGCGTGAGAGGTTGGAAAGGGTCTCAAGAAATCCATGCCTATCTGCTTGAACCGGCTGTAGTAATCCAGCTGGTCGGCCCTGCGGAGTCTTGCGTCGTTGGCATTCACGGCACGTCCGTATGTACTGCTTCACGGTGGCGGCAAGGTTCGGCCAGTAATAATTCTGTTTTATCCTGGACGTCGTCCGAGCGTAACCCAGGTGGCCGGCCACTGGGTCGTCGTGGCACGCCCGTAGTATTTCAGTTTGAAAACACGCGGGGACAACTAGGAAGTAGTCCCTTCTGCAAGGAGCAAAGTTTCGCTTGTAAAGAATGTTGTTGCGCAAGCAGAAGAACTTCAACTCGCGTGCGAAGGGCCTCGGAACGTTGCTATTCCGGCCTTGTAAAAAGTCTAAAAGGGGCCGCAACTCCTCGTCCTCCATCTGTTGCTGAGACAAGATGGTAGCGTCCAGCGCTCCGAGGAAGGCCGTGTCGTCATCATCATCTTCATTGTCGGAGTGCTCAACTGGCGCTCGTGAAAGGCAGTCAGCGTCAGAGTGTTGCTTTCCGGACTTATAAATCACCGTTAGGTCGAACTCCTGAAGTCGGAGGCACCAGCGAGCTAAACGTCCCGTGGGGTTCTTTAAATTGGCCATCCAACACAGGGAGTGGGGGTCGCTTACTACTTGGAAAGGGCGGCCGTAGAGGTAGGGGCGAAATGTCATGACCGCCCATACAACGGCCAGACATTTTTTTTCTGTTGCCGAATGGTTGGTCTCCGCCCGAGAAAGGTTTCGGCTTGCATACGCGACGACTCTGTCCGCACCGTCTTGCGACTGTACAAGTACAGCTCCAAGACCGACGTTACTAGCGTCTGTATGGACCTTGGTCGGAGCTTCGTCGTCAAAGTGGGCGAGTACCGGCGGCATTTATAAGCGAAACCTGAGTTCTTCGAAGGCAGCCTGGTGCTCGCCAGTCCAATGGAAGGTGACATCATTACGGGTGAGGGAGGTTAACGGGGCCGCGATGTTTGAGAAGTTTTCTATAAACCTCCGGTAATAGGAACAAAGGCCTAGAAATCGTCGAACAGCCTTTTTGTCCGCAGGGGTCGGGAATTTGGTCACCGCTGCTATCTTCTCAGGATCGGGTTTGACACGGGCGTGGCTGGCAACATGGCCCAAGAAAAGTAGCTCCTGGTATCCAAAATGACATTTTTCCGCTTTCAGCGTGAGACCGGCCGATCGAATGGCGTCAAGAACGGAATATAGCCGTCGCAAATGTTCATCAAATGTGGGTGCAAACACGATGACATCGTCGAGATAAACCAAGCACGTCTGCCACTTCAAGTCAGATAAAACAGTGTCCATCATCCTTTGAAATGTGGCAGGTGCAGAACACAGCCCAAAAGGGAGAACCTTAAACTCATAAAGACCATCTGGTGTTATGAAGGCGGTCTTCTCGCGGTCGCGCTCATCAACCTCGATTTGCCAATACCCACTTTTCAAATCCATCGATGAAAAGTAACGGGCATGACGAAGCCTGTCGAGGGAGTCGTCGATCCGCGGCAGCGGGTACACGTCCTTCTTTGTAACTTGGTTCAGCTTCCTGTAATCTACGCAGAATCGCAATATCCCGTCCTTCTTTCTTACCAAAACCACGGGTGACGCCCACGGACTCCGAGATGGCTGGATAACGTCGTCTCGCAACATCTGTTCTACTTGGCTTCGGATGGCGTCGCGCTCCTTGGTAGATACACGATACGGGTTTTGGCGTATAGGTCTCACAGCGTCGGCAGTAATGATGCGATGCTTCGTCAGTGGTGTTTGACGCACAGCAGACGATGATGAAAAACAGCCTTTGAAGCTTATTAGCAACTCACGAAGGGCTCGCTGCTCCACGTGAGGTAAGCTCGAATTGATGTCAAGGATAGGATCGGGAGCGCCTTCGCCAGGTTCAGTGCCTTCTAATACAAAACAGTCATCGTTGCCCGCGATTTCCTCGAAGTAAGCAACGGTGGCACCCTTAGCGACGTGGCGGCGTTCCTTGCCAAAATTGGTCAGCAATAATTCCGCACGGCCCTCGGTGAGGTGCAGCACGCCTCAAGCAACTGCGATGTCGTGATTCAGCAATAGGGCGTCCATACGCTCGGTGATACCATCGACGGTACAGCGAACATCACACATCACAGAAACTATCCTGCAGGACCGCGGCGGCACGTTCACATCATCGTCGATAACCCGCAACGGCGCACGGCGTACTCCATGTTCTGGGCGGCGATTGCTCGCGGTGAACTTAATGGAGCGTTCTCCAACGTCGATGACAGCGTTGTGCTCGCTTAAGAAGTCTATTCCTAGAATTAGATCCTTGCAGCACTCGGGGAGGACGACAAAACTTGCAACGAACTCGGAGTCGCCGATACCACTCCTGGCGGTACATTTGCCCACAGGCGTCATCAGGTGACCACCAGCCGATCTAATCTGGAGCCCGAACCGCGGTGTCTTTACTTTTCTTAGGCGATCAGTGAGTGTTTGGCTGATTACGGAGTAGTCCGCACCAGTGTCGACTAAAGCAGTTAATTGGTGTCCGTCTATGGAGATTAAAATGTCCGCGCTGCCAATTTCACCGGTACTTATTCTACTGGCCGTGCGGTCAGACGGCGACGTCATGGCTCCCGTCGGCGGGATAGTGGGTGCTGTCGGCAAGGTCGCGTATTCTACTGGGGACGCTGCGTGTTCAGTCGACGAGGTCATCGTTTGTCGTATCGGCGAGGTCGTGTCTTCGGTCGGTGGCGTAGTTGGTTTCGAAGTTCTTGCAAAGGCCTGCCGGTAGCAACCTTGGCTCCTGAGGTTGCGGCGGTTAGTTTACCCGCCCAGGGCTAGGGGATCTTCCACGCGGCGGTCCTCCGGGGTCTCGACGGTCAGGTGACGAGCCGCTAGACGGTGACTGTGAACGTCGGAGGATCGGCGGGGGAGGTGACTGCGAACGTCGGAGAATCGGCGCGGGACTTTGTCTGGCAGCAAGGTAAGCTTCGATTTCCGCAGGTCTTTGGCCAAAGCGAGGTCGTGAGGCGGCGGGTGAAAAGCCACGAAGCCCGATTTCACGGTACGGGCAACGGCGGTAAACGTGGCCTGCTTCGCCACAATGATAGCACAGTGGCTGGTTGTTGTCATCGCGCCAAACGTCCGTCTTGCGCACCTGCGTTCCATTCGAACTCTGTTGTTGGGACCGAGAGTACGTGGCCGAATCTGCTCTCTGGAGTCGGGGGTTGGTTCGAGGCGCCAGGGGCGGCAGTGGCGTGTGTGCGATGGGCAGCTGGCGACGGAGAGCTGTTACATAACTCGCCTGTGGCGGCTGTACCTGCTGCTCCGCGATCGAAAGCGCTTGTCGGATCTCTTGGCGAACCACATCAGCAACCAAGGCAGGCGCGGGTTCCAGCCCGCCAATCCCACTCAATTGCAGCTCTTCTCGTACAATTCTGCGGATGATGTCTCGAAGGGTTGTGTCATTGGTCATACTTGTTACGGTGCCAGCAGTACCGGACGAAGTGCCGTTCACGCGGTTGAACTGCCGGCATCTCTCTTGCAGGGCTCGCTCGATGGCTGTTGCCTCCCTAACGAAGTCTTTCACCGTGCGAGGAGGGTTTCGTACGAGTCCTGCGAAGAGCTGTTCTTTAACGCCGTGCATCAGGTAGCGCGGCTTCCTCGGCTCCGACATTTCAGGGTCAGCCCTCTTGAACAACCGCGCCATGTCCTGCGTAAACATAGTCACGGTTTCATTGGGTTTCTGGATCCGCGACTCCAACAGCCGCTTTGCAAGGTCCCGACGGTCTGTGGTGGCGAAACTTTCCAGAAGCTCCAGCCGGAATTCTTCCCACGTAGACAACCTCGCCTCGCGGTTCTCGAACCACGTCCTTGCACCATGTTCGAGCGCGTAATAGACCTCACGCAGCTTTTGGCGAGCGTCCCACTGGTTGAACGATGCGACCCGCTCAAACTGCTCCAGCCAGTCCTCGGCGTCCTCAAACATCTCACCGTGAAAGATGGCCGGAGTACGTGGCTGTTGCAGAGTTACCTGGGGAGTAAGTGCTTGCGCCATTACTTGAGGTCCCGGAGCCTGACGTCTAGGTGCCGTGAAGTCAAGGCGACCGTACTCTGGAGACAGTCCGCGTTTGCGACGGCTAGCCCGATGGACAGGTGTATGGACAGGGCTAGGCCGTTCCGGGCTGGCCGAAGGGGACCTTTGCATGGGGTAGTCGTACCCAGCAACCTCCACCAGTGTCGCGTGCGATAAACACGCAGATGCTGAGCCAGGGTCCTTGAAGGAGACGACCGGGTCACTACAAGCAGCCAGAGCCTCTTTAGTGGGAAAGCTCGAGCACATGTTCCAAGCGCGAGCGCCGGAGCTCTGAATGACAATGATGAGAAAGCACGCGCACTCAACCACTTCTTTGTCCTCACAGTCGTCTCTTGGCGCCGATGAAACACGTGACAATATATATATATATATATATATATATATACATATATATATATATATATATATATATATATATATATATATATATATATATATATATATATATATATATATATATATATATATATATAAGGTAAACGATTAGGCTAGTGAAGGTTAAATAGTAAAAAGGGGCGCAATAAAAAACATAACTTTACATCGACGTTTCGGACGGGGACCGTCCTTTATCAAGACTCTTGATAAAGGACGGTCCCCGTCCGAAACGTCGATGTAAAGTTATGTTTTCGAAGTAAACTTGTTATGTTTTTTATTGCGCCCCTTTTTACTAATATATATATATATATGTGTGTGTGTGTGTGTGTATAAAAGAAAACTTCGAACAAGGTAGCAACCACCACGATTGTTGCCAACGTTTCAGCAAAGAGACTAGCATTCGTCAGGGCCAGCCTTCAAGCTCCGAAACTAACGTGCGCGTGCTAAGGATTTGATCTTCGCCCTTGCGTTGGGCCCCCTAAATGACCCCCTCTTCATTTCCCTGACCTTTTCCCGAGGATCACCGACGTCAGGCCTTTGTTGACCCTGGCGAAGGCAAGTCTCTGTGCTGAAACGTTGGCAACAATCGCGGTGGTTGCTACCTTGTTCGAAGTTTTTTTTTTCTTGTGTTCTCTACCATCTTCCAAGTTTTATTTCTTCCTATATATATATATATATATATATATATATATATATATATAGTGTGTTGCTCGGTTATCCTCGGGAAAAGGTCAGGGAAATGAAGAGGGGGTCATTTAGGGGGCCCAGCGCACGGGCGAAGAGGAGATCCTTAACCCGCGCACGTTAGTTTCGGCGTTTGAAGGCTGGCGCTGCGTAACGCACGCACGCACCGCACACGTGCGTCAGTCGAGGGCTCCCAGAAGGCCCCTGCGTGGCAGCGCGCAAGAGCCGGCACGCGGCTGTGGGCGATAAAAGCGGCCTGCGCGGAGCTCGCCATCACTTTCTGTGCGCTCTGCTTCTTCCATTCACGCATACTTTTTCTACGCCCTTCAAGAGTTACAAATGACACCCCGACACAGGATAAGAACAGTCTATAGCGTGGATAGGAGCCCTTAACACCAGCGTTACAGCTGCCCCGCAGTAGTTATAGTCGTGCAATTGACAGCGTATTCCCTCATTAGGCATTTTATCTTTATAAAGGAAGTGAGCTGTTCAGAAAATCTGTCTTCGTGTTGCTGGATTATGCCTCCAGACTGAAACAAAGTGCGGGCATAGTTCGTCGCTTGAATTGAATATACCAATAAATTTTTGTTGCTACGATTAAAGGTACTTGTTTGTGTAGGAGAAAATCCAAGCTTTTCCATCTTGTGGTACCCTAATCCACCCAGCGCGCGTTTGCACATGACGCACTCCAAATTTTTTTGTGAAATCAGGCTAACTACGGATTAAATACCGCCAACATCGGAACCGTGCACTCCCGCCCCCTTTCTTGCCCCTCTCTCTCAACTCGGTGTGACCCAAGTCGTTAACTGCTATCCCGTCTTTACAACAAGTTGGGCTGGTACCCGCTCTTTTCTCGCTCTCGGCTGGCGAAGGTTTCCTTTTCTGTTGTTGTTGTAAAGGGAGAGTAGTTGTGCCGATCTTCGACGTTTTCAATGCCGTACAACCCGTATCTAGCGGCGGATTTCAGTTTGTTGTGTCGCAAAGTTTTTTGTAGTAGTCTGTTACGCAGAAGTAGGTCTACGACTGCAACGGGGCCTCCACGAACATGATATATAAGTACTGAGAAAAGCTAAATGTGTTCTTTTACAAAATAGCCTTAAAATGTAGCAGCCTCCGCGTTAACAGTATAAGCATTCAGCTAATGATGCCTCGCACTGCATGTTTCCCAACTGATGCGCCCTCAAGCCTCCGTGACACACATTTAGGCTTCTGCCGCACCCGCCAGGGCCCTCATACGTTCGGCAACCTGAACATATGGGTCGTTTAATATCGTTTTTTTTCTCTCTCTCTCCATCTCTAAAGCTACGAGGAAAATAGATTTTCTGTATTGATCATTGCTTTTGCTCTTTGTTGTTTTATTTTCAAGCTAACATGCGAGCACCCTGGTGTGCCGTCTCTCTGGTCTGGGGTAAAATAAATTGAACTGAACTTCTTCCTATGCCCTTGGAACGCAAATCAGGTGTGGACAATGTAGCAACTTAGATCACCTAAATGAGCGCCCATAGCGGTGCGAATTCTGCGGGTTCCGCAAAAGCGCGGATTCTGGAGGAGCAAACGAACTCTCCCCGGGTTTAAGCTGCTCTTAGCGCCCAAAGAGTGGCATTGATTTATTATTAGATATTGATCTTCAGAGGTCGTTTGAAAAGTATGGCGGTTAAGACACAATAGTTTACCCATGGCGCCTCGTAAATAAGGGGGTGGGACAGAATGAAGAGGCCAGTATACGTACAGCGTTTAAGTGGACAGAAATTTCGCCCCAAAAGATTGACGCAGATGTGCAGTACTAGTGATGCGTCTGAGATGAACGGGCTTGTGGTAGTGATCCTAAATGCATGGAGTTGCGTTAATAACGGAACTACGGCGATACAATATATGAAAAAGTTAGTCGGCCAGTCTCAACTGCATCGTGCTTCAGGGCAAAAAAAAAATAGCGTTAGACTACTGTATGGAAACACTGCTTTTGCTGAATAGTACAAAATAGTACGCTGCCGCTTGGAACAGAGTTCGTGGTTACAGCAAATAATGATGGATTTTACGGCTTCTATGGCCTAATTTTGGCGTCACCAGTGTTTTGTGAACTGCGAGTACAACTCGGGCGGAAACATAGGTCAAACAACGTGTCAGGTGCTCGGCCGAGCGTTTGATGGTCTAGATTTGTTAATCTAGTTAGTGATGCTACCAAGTTAACTAACCCACTACGCATTAAAACCCAATATCGCCGCGGAGCGAAGAGAATAAGTTTTTTTTCGGGAGTGATGAACGCAGCAGGTCAATGTAAATGCCGAAAGATTTCGCTAGCGTTGTGCTTGTTGATATTCTTAGTCCGGGGTTACGTAACCAAGGCTCTTGACGATCTTCAATGTAAATGTTACATCGTTGAGGCAAGCTTATAACAGTGTGCGCAGCTGCAAGAAGTAGTTGCTAACGGCCTAGTGTCCAAACAGAAGAAAAAAAATACACCATCTTCCCGTGGGGAACCCTGATGAGGATGCGAAGCATCGTGGCGGTTCCGTCTGGTTCCATTGTGTTGCCGTTATGTTGAGTGATCTGGTTTTTACTAGCGCCAGAGGGAATTCCGCGTCCGGGTCCACACCGGTGGCAAAGGCACGCAAGTGCTGTTGTGTTACGGTGAGTAGGCGGTGGTTCTCGAGGCGCCGAAACTCGTCCATCATGTTCTTGTCGATGTTGTCTGTGTGGTAGAATCGGTAGTCTCCGTCAGCTTTGGTGAGGTAAAGGTTATTGACATTGGTGCACCGGCTGAGAGCAATGTACACGCCCTCCTCTTCGCAGCTTTGTCTTCTCGTTCTTCTTCTTCTTCGGTGGTTCCCCTACGGGAAGATGACGACGGTGGTTGAACGCGAACCTATCTCGTGATGGATTCTTTGGTTGGCCAATCCCTAGGGGCATCCTGCCACAATCAGCATCAGAGGCGCTGCCAAGGAGGTTTGGGCGCTGCGGACGGGGCTGGTTGAGCTGCAAGGCGCGTGGCGCTTCCCGCCACAGCTTTCCCACAGGAAATTCAGCATCCCCCTCTAAAGTTTTCAGTTCATCGTTTCCGTTGACGTACAGCTTCGCGTGCCTTCGTTGTATTAGTAGCTGCTTGACGTAGTTTTAATGAGTCAAGGACATAAGGCGCGTTCGTAGCACTTGCTCCTGTCCCGGATTTGCAGCGTAGTGGGAAGAGCACCTCGTACCTCCCGTTGCGGCCAGAGAGTCGTGGGATCGAAACCGGGCGCCGCTAACTATTTCTTTTTTTATAGTATAGTATCGCGGAGCTGTGAGTGTAAGGAGAAGAGTTGCGCATGCGCAGTGAGCGTGTGGATTGCGCCGCCATCAACGACGGAGGACCAGGCGAGCCTAAGAAATGTTCCGCATTTAAAAAAAAGAGAAAAAAATGCGTTTGAGGCGAGAAGCCCAAAGTCCACATCGACCATCTGCTAATCGCAATCACCTGGAGTGGTTCTTATTGTTGTCGACAAACATTGATAGCTATTTAACTATCCTGGTGAATCAGTAAAACTACTTGTGAAGCTTGCTTTCTTGCAGCTTAACAACCGCATGGACCAGACCTAACTGGACGTGCTTGACTGCAAACAAAGGCAGCTTTGAATGTGTAGCTTTGGATGTGCCGCAGCTTTGCAGCTTTGAATGTGCCCTCTGCAGCTTTGAATGTGCCGACGCAAAAATCTTGAGGAATCTTCTCTGGGGCGGCTCCTAGAGGAGTACAATCTGGCACGGCATACCGGTACAATTCCCCCTGCCTCGGTTGGCTTCACGCGGATGTTATTACTATTCCGAAACCCGGTAACCCATGCACCAACATCCGCAACCTCCGACCAATTGTCCTCACGACCACCACATGAAAGTTGTTGGAGCTAATTCTCGCCACGCGTCTTCAATGGTGGCTCGACACGCATCACCTCTACCACCCATGTCAATTAGGATTTCGTCCACACCTTGGTGCGGAAGATGGTCTTGGCCACTTCTCCGAGATGATCCTCATTGACGGCCGGTCCCACCGTGTTCGTTTTGTGCTAGGCATGGGGGTCCACATAGCATACGATCACCTGGGCCACGCCACCCTCATCGAGGTACTTCATCTCACTCACCTGCCCTCACGCTTATGTGATTTCATCTCCTCCTACTTGCAAAATCGCACCTTCTCCATTAGCCTCAATAGATCTCCCACCGGTTCATTTCAGCCCCGCCATGGTGTCCCTCAGGGCTCTGTCCTGGACCCTTTGCTTTTTTTTTTAATATGGGCTTGATCCCTCTTGCCTGGCGGCTCGGCGCCACTCCGCACATCTATAGCATCATATATGCGGACGACATCACCGGCTGGACTGGTCACCAGGACCTTCATTTCCAAGAGGGAAACCTTTATTACTTTATTTATTCCGTGCTCCTCGTAAGAAAAACAACAGGTGGGGAACAAAACCCGCTCCAGCCGAGCTATGGCAGGTAAACAGCCAAGAACAAATATAATAAATAAACAGGGGTGAAACCCCAAAACTGTTTTTTCATAAAAACCAATTTGTAGATGAGAAAAAAAATCGTGACACCGAATGAAAAACCAAACTCTGCACACCTACCCACCCCGCGAGGCAGCAGGCTAATGTCGAACAGTTGAAGCACCAATGACAACACTAAAACAGAATTAGTATATGTATACAAATAAAACAGACACACTAAGGCAGCGACACACACTGCAAAAAAAATGTACCAGCGCACATACTATGCAGCCCCGCAAAGTGCAGAAAAACGCTCTATACGAATGCTATATAGTCGACACTATTCAACAAAAATGGCACCTCTAACTAGTTTTTCAAAGCATATATCGCAGCGTCTGAAAAGCGAAGACAGCCTGCAACAGGCTCTGGATGGCACCAATTATTTCTGCAGGTACCTCGGCCTCACCATCCCCCCTACCAAAAAATTGCTACTTACCGTGGCCAACGCATGGGGCAGTCGTCGCTTAGCAGCTTCGCCTATGCGCCTTTCTGTTCAAGGCACGCCCATCCAAACAGCGTCTGCTCTGCGGGATTTGGACATGGATACCAGAGCTTCCGGTTCTGCGACACCTCGGATTCGCTCTGCTGAACATAAAGCATCCCAATCGCTGCACCTATTTTGTCGATTTTTTTCAAAAAGCTGGCGGTGCAGCTTCCAAGGTGACCCTCCTGCTGGTCCAAGATATTCTTCAGCCCCGCTGGGTGTATAAGGCTCAATTCAACTGTCTCACCAAGTCAGACTGGGCGCTTCTCGAATCCCCTCGACAATTCTGCTATGCGAGCAATAACTGGCCTATACCAGCCCCCACCCCCATCCCGACTCCCAAAAGGAAGCGCAGCCGGACACATTTGATGAATTCGTTCACGAGCTTCGTCAAGCCCGCTTACAAAAGCAAGCCCTAAACCAATATACCACTGCTCACGCAGCCTACACGACCAATTCACCAGCCCCACGGTTATCTAACACCACCATAAGACCACTGTGGAAGTTCCACCGATAAACAGATACGCGACCTGTTTCCCACATTCATCCCAAACGATTGGTGCTCCGGCTCCGCTTTTTATGGACATTGCCGCCACTTCCTCTACGGCGAGGTTTGTCGATGCCAGCGCATCAGATACTCTGCCCCACACTGCTGCAGTTTTTCCGAACATGGATCCCGACCATATTACGTGCACCTGCATCACGACCGAAAAGTGGCCATCCACCCAAGCAGAGCTCCTCGCAGTGCGGGATGCTGTACTGCACACAACTGTATATCTTTCCACTCCGGCTCCAACCCAGTGTGGCGTCCACACTGGTTCATCTGCTTCTGTCCGAGAACTTCGAAAAACATTTACGTCAAACGAACATGTGTTACAAATCCCAGACATAGTGGACATTTACCCCTGCCGTGTTTGCGTGTCATGGCGTCAACGCAACAGCCACCCCGAAATGTAGGCTGCAGATGCTGGTACGCACCCCGTGCGTGTGCAATATCCCTCTCCTCTGGCACCTTCCTTAGCGGCTATTCTCCTCGCCAGTGGGAAAGAACGTCTTCGGTGCTCCGCGCGCGCACTCATACCCCCGCGCGGTACGGATCTCCCTGGCGGGCGCCGGCTGTGGCGTGGACCCCCCTGTACCATACCCCGTTTGACTCGACGTGCCCCTTCTGCCTCGCTCCTGTTGAGCAGGCTACAGCAGAGCATTTGGTGTGGCGCTGCCTTGCTCTGCCAAAACTACGCCTCGTGCATCTTGCCTTCTGCTGCCCCCGCCCCAGCCGTCCCCCGGACTTCGCCTCGTGGACACAGGGTCCTCATCATGGCCCACTACTGCGGTTTTTTCGAGAATCCGGAGTGTACATGTATATATAGTTTTGTTACGCTGATTAGCAAACACTCACGATAAAAGAAATATCATTGGGCACTGAGCAGAAGCTTAGGCTAATGGCTGAAGCAGAACTAACCGGGTATTTCAAGGGCGTATCAACCTGAGAATGTTTTCTGCATGGATGTGCCCCGTATAAGTGGCAGGAAGAGTAAGTGTGCAGTGCCACATCCAAAGAAAGAGCATAAAAGCATCGCGAGGTAAGTGTAAACGGAAATAATGCTACTTAATACTGCCATACTTTGCAAATGAGCGGCCCCTCGGGGACATGAACCAGGTACGCCAATATTCACAAAACTCAAAAAAGCGCGAAATAGTCGGGATTTTTGGTAGAGGAAGATGATTTGTTTTCCCAAAGTTTCGCAAGATCATACCGCTTTTGTTACGCTCTGATCGTCTTTGTATTCATTCCTGGATCCGCGGAAAATTAAGCCATTTTCTCCTGGCTTTTCTGTTTTTATGAATGACATAATTCTTCCTCCATATATAAACAAAGAGGCATTGATGTAGTTCTCCGAAAACTTTAATCCCGAATAACCACTGTACGCAGCGCAGTCCTCATCGATCATAGTGGAAGAGCAGCGTGCATTATGAAGCTACACACCCATCGAGAGCCATCTTCACTCCGTCGAGTCATTTGCATACAATGAGGAACAACACTCTTTTTGGTGTAGATGAGTGGGACAGAATGGCAGATGCGCTATAGAAAATGCGGAACGTCCCGCCCCGGTATGTGGTATGTCGTCTACGCACAGCCGTTCCTTGGGTGGGCGCCCGGCCCCGGGTTACTGTCGCCCTTGAAGTTTTCGCTAAACAAAGGGCTTCCGGCAGTAGAAAACCGGAAGTCGCCACAGGGATCAGGAGGCGGGAAGTGTACCGGCTTCCTTCCCTCTTGGTTCCCAAACAGGCGTGAAATGCCCCCACCGGCCCTGGGCTCTCCTGGCGACAGTCCCCCTTATCCTCTCAGCGTCCCCGCTTCCCCTTACGGGTGCTCTACACCTCGTAGATTGCGCTCATGCGAAGGCCGTTTCATTATTATGTGCCGTGTCCCCAGATGCGCACCACACTTCCTTCCTCCGAGACGAGCCACGCGGAACTCGGCGAGGAGCAGCAGGAGGAGGGTCAGTAACGCGTGGTGGAAGAAGGCTTGTTCACCCTGCAATTCATCTCTTGCGTTGGAAAGAAAAGAGTGGATTGTGACGAGACAACCCTCAGAAAACTGAGAGGAGGGGGGAAAGAGGGGGAGGAAGATATGGGTGAAAGAGGATGAGAGAGAAGGAGATGAGAGAGAGAGAGACGGATGGATGGATGCACGAATGGATGGAAACAGAAAAAAAGAAAGAGATATATACTGAGACAAAGAAAGAGCGAAGGGAGATAGATATGAGAGAGAGGGGTGGGGGAAAGGAGGAGAGGGGAGAGAACTGAAAGGAAAGCAGTCCTTTCAAGTAGCACATGGGTGCATTGCTTTGGGCGCGGCAACAAACGTACCAACGGGCACGTAAACACAGAGACGCGTGCGCGGGACCGTATGCCAGCACGGGAGCTTGGTCCCTGTTCAAACTTTTCCGCTAAGCCAGGATAAGCCGATTTGGCCTGTCTGGCAGATTACTGAGGACGTCAACTGTCTTATTAGACTTCAGAATCGACTTTGTAGCGGTGTCGATTTTTTTCTCTTACCTTTTTTTGGCGCCACGTCAGCAATAAAGCAAAACAATACGAACAAACGCAAGACGAGGTCGATGCATGGATCAATTCTTTCATGTGAAGAAAGACGCTCAGTCCTGAGGCAGAGAGAAAGGAAATTTAATTGGTCAGCTTGCACTCGAAAAACGAGAGAAAAATGTTCTTCTGCAGCGGGGTGGACATGCTCAGGAAGATGCACCATCCAGCGCACGGAATGTTCTTCGGCCCCACAGGGTTCCTCACGTCCGGTGGCGATGCACGAGAGAGTGCCGTTGGCGAATACCGCAGTTTTGGAGGCGTTTGAAATCTCTCTACGGGCAACTAAGTAGAGCGCGCGTTTTGTGCCAGTTTTTCTATTATGATACACGCACGCGGACGTTAGCGGCTGGCCATATTATAGTGCTGTTGCGGCTTGCCCAATAGTAGTGTTGGCATTACGCCGTATGAGAGCTTTGAAAAGAAAGTTACGCTTTATCTCTGAAATTTCAGTACTTTCTTTTTTTATGTAATATTCTACAAAAGCGTTTCAGATGCCTATATGTCTTGTGCTATACTACTTTCTTTTTGGGCAAGAACACCGGGCATTTTCTCCGAACTAGAACACGCTGACGCCATGCAAGAAAAAAAAGGGTACTGGTCTTTCTGCGCTGCAGCAGAGAACGCTATAGGCACATGGTTCTGGCAATATAAACAACAAAATAAAAACATTTTGTAAGTTCTTCAACGCGCTCATTCTCTTGTTTTTTTTTTTTAATCCCGGAATTATTACTGCAAAACTCATCAAGGATTATAGCCATGTGCTCCTGACAGCCACTGTATCGCCGTTCCGGCTGATTTTATATCAGGTTTATGTCTATAATTGAAGATATTTACCTTTTAAAAAGTGCGCTGAACAAGCTTAACGGCGGTCGATTGTGAACAGGGCTCCCGTGAGGAGCCGACAAGCTTTTATTTATTTTTTTTTTCATTGGCCAGTGCCTTCAAAATTGTTCACTGCATGCTCAGGACCAGACTGGCGTTCGTCAAACCCGCTACAGAACAAGTACGTACGCATTAATATTAATAGTTAAACACGTGGACGCGCGTACAAACAAGGAGTGCAATTACCGCCAACAGTCGTACTAAACTCATTTCATGCCCACTATAAACGCACAGGTTCAAGAATTTGTGTGGTGTGTGCGCGACTGAGAAACGCAGACACTAAGTCGACTGTCCTACTGCACACACCACGCCTGCTAAATTCCAGTTGTCTGGTTTCTATATTACAGTTATGCATAACACGACCAAGCAGGAGAGAGGTACAGAGAGAAGGGCTACTCGAAACGTCACGTATGCAGTCTCGTGCTGGGGAGAATCCAATGTAATCCGCTATGAACGACACACTCGCTTGCCGAGACAGCCAGCGCTGCAGGCCGCCGCTCACTGGTCGCGTTCACGGTTTCTCCAACTGCCACTTCAGACTGTTTCCGTCAACGTCTTCGGTTAAACATCCTTGAATTCCAGCCGCATGCAAATGGAAGAGGGACCTCGCGCAGGTAGCGCCTCTCAACAACACACGGCTCGCAAATGTGTCACAAACAGTATCTTTCCGTTCCAGTCGAGAACGCGCTGTTGTCCGCTTTTCTGCGCGCACTGCTGAAGACTCGCTAACCTTATTTTCCGGCACGGCGAAGCGTTCAGGAAGCGCCGGTGGAAAGCGTGCGCTTTTAAGGCCTCGCACAAAAAAATCCCGCCAGCGCTGTTTTCTGGAGATAAAATACTTTCGCGTTTCCAGCGTTTTCAAGTCGCCGGTTCAGGAAGTGAGAAGCGCGCTCCGCGTTTTTCCTCCTTCTGTCGACACCTCGTTATTTTATTTCGTTTTTTTTTTCCTTTCCTCGGAGGAAAGTGTCCTTGTGTAAGAGTCAAGCATGTTGTTTCTTCCGCCAGCAATGGGCGCGGAGACGCTCACCTGTTTACGGCTGTCGCTTCGCAAATAGGCCGGGGCTTCGCTGAACACCACAGTGTTCATTATCAAGTCCGTGGCTGTAACCACAGTGCTGCAAATTGTTTACACCCCTCCCGCCTCCGCAGAGACATACACACCCAAGAATAGATCAAGCCCGGTTAACCGGGAAAGTTTTCTGTTATCAAGGACACGCCGACCAGTCATCGTCCAGCTCCGTTCGCTGGAGGGTGGCGGATGACGCCATGCGCTAAAGCCCTTCCGTACTGCTCTCGTCCGTGAGCGCGATAAAAGGGCTTTGTCATGCACGTGTTACTCGCGTGACGTCACAGCGTTCGGAGTGTAGGGCTTGCCTGGTGAAATTCATACGATAGCTCCGCACGTGTCAGAACTTCATTCTCGTAGAGTGTAATCGTCATTTGTCACGTCTGCTGCCACCCTTTTGCCGGCTGCCAAAAACAGTTCTTGGACGTACGAGGAAACGTAGTCTGGCTTACAACCTTTGCCTGCGAACTGGACAGGACGATACTCCGGAGAAATTAGGTAGCCCATACCGCAGCTGGGTATTTCCTGCGGGTAAAGTGGTACAGGCGGTGTTTTTGAGGAGCGTCTTTCTCGCACACACCGACCTCCACTTTAAGTTAGCGTCAACACGCCTAGTGACACGGGTGTTTTCGATTCGGCTGTATCGCTTCCCTTGCTAACGCGCTTAACACCTGCAATTTCCGAGTGCAGCGCACTGCACCAGCCCTTTTCTGTTTTCTACCTTCCGGTGGTACGGGCAAGTGCGGAACGGGTTGGCAGCCTTTCCTGTACGACTCCGCCTTCCTCAAAAGAGAAGAGATGCTCAAACACGCAATAGGTCCAGAGGCAAACTTGTGCGGGGTTGGCACGCCAACTCTCCTATTGAAGACTTCTTGATCTATTATAGGGGTCTCCGGTAGGAGGCCCTATAATAAACCTCTTGATTCTACCTTTTCCAGGAACAGTGTACTGTTTCATTCCACTTGGTTTTGGAACTCAGTGATTCCGAATTAGAATTTCATGGCCTAAAACGAGGCTACATAAGTCTTTAGAGCCTCCGCCTCGAGGAGCAAGTAGGATGAATTTAATAAAATACCAGGGTGCCCTTAAAGGGGCACGCAGTCGCTTTTGCATGGGCGACATTTTTTTATGTGAAGCCCATCCTGGCAAAACCCCACAGGCATCTTCACACCATGTTTTCGAGCTTTGCATTTTCGCTATTGCATTTGTTTGCGGTAGTTTTAAGGAGTGCGGCCATAACCGTCCAATGGCCTTCAGTGGCGCTTTTGAGCCCCTCTAATGCGTCTTAATGTTTAGACTTCAGGTAGTGCGTCACAGAGGACCACAGGAGAAGAGATTTGGAGGTGGAGTACAGTAATCTAAATATTTGCTATTGCGTAGAAGCAGGCACAACCTACGCTGATGTAGATATCTAGCCCGTTTTACATCACCCGTTACGCTCAGTATTACTTAAAAAAGAAGGGCCGACATATCGTAAGGGAATACCCTCGAAATTGGAAAACGAAGGTCTTGGCAATATGTAGTGTGTACTATAAGGGGGCGCGTGCAGGTTTTATTGCTTGTGAATTTTTACTCCACACAAATTATGCTTTTTATAGGGCGAAAATGGAATTCACATACCACGAAAATTTTCCAACCAGCAGACGAAATAAAAGTTTCGCTTGAACATAATTTAAGACGGGTTGTTGAGAACGGAGAGAGAGAACAGCCAGATGGAGGGGGAATGCCGAAAGCCGCTGCAGGTAACGCATTCCCGAAAGTTGTTCATCCATTGCCGAACTTTCGCGGTGCGTAGAGGAGCTATTGCATTCACTTTTCGTTGCAGCATCTGGACCTTTTCCATTCTTATCATTTTCGTTAATGAAAGCCAAATAACACTTTTGGCTAAGCTGTAAACCTCGAAAACAGCTGCCTTAACATACTCTTCGCTTTCAATTCCTCTTTACAATGGCGCTATCGGTGTTTCCGGCTTCTTTGTGTTCCGACAATATTCCTATGAAGCTATATAAATGCATCTCTCTATGCCCCCCCCCCCCCCCCCCCCACCTCTCCATTTTTGTCTACCATGTTTCCACACTTACGGTTGTGGTGCTGCGAGTCATTTTCGCGTCGATTCGGCGAGTGTATTCTATTACCTAAGAGCAACGTTCTCGAAACCTTTACGCTGGCATAAATTCCAGGTATCATTACGAACGACTGTAATCGTACGCAGGCACATTTAGTTCACGAAGAAACCGGGCTGACGGAGCAGGCGCTGCTGTTGAGCTGTTTATCTTCTGTGGACTCCGAATACCCGTTCCCTGCTCTGTTGCTGTTTACCCAGAAACCGGCGCGACGGCGCGAAGCGCTTTGAGAAACATGTTTATCGCCGCGGCAACGTCGCTGAAGTGGTTTAAGGCGGGGGAAAATAAAAGCGCTATGCATGCAAGCGAGGAAAGAACAACGGCGGGAAAAGCCCAGGAAGGTTCACGAACAATGCAAATATTGTCCTGTTTATCTTAAACTTACTCGGTTGTGAAGCACTATTGGTGTGGGAACCTCGAACTGCGTGTAGATTACGCCAACATATACGCGTATCCTAGCGGATGGGCTGCATGTGGTGGATTTATATGCGAATACATTACTCCTTGTGTTCGACGCCTTCACGAGCCGCCATTATTGATTCCTTCTTTACTTGTCTTCCGACCGAAACCCGCTTTCCTTTCCGCATCGACGCCGATGAATGCGCTCCAATTCTTTGCGGCGAAACGTTAGGATCTCCCGAAACCAATGACACAATTCAAAGGAAAGAGGAAGCGTTCTGTTGCGTTCCAACTGTGTCACTACATGATTTGTATCCTGCGTACAGACATGTTGTACCACTTGCACCTCAAAATGAGATTTGTATCGTCGGGTAGACAGGCGAGGAGCCAAATAACCACCGACCGCTTCGTTGGCATTACGGAATTCATTACTCCGCGCGGGCAGTATACGCCGCTCGAAACCACATTTTCGGAGCTCATTTATCGCACACCTAAGTGCTCACGTGTACGCGTGACGTTGTGTGGTGGCAGATAAGCTGGCGGGCCAAACGTTTCAATACATTCCCCAATAGACGGTACATGTACCGTGAGCCACTGTAATCTGCATAAAAGGACTCTTTCTGTCTGAATGGCTGAGCAGAGAGTTCGTCAATTAGCGGCCGCTCACACACGTGCGCTTGCAAATGTGAAACCCGGAGGGGACACTCCCACTGCGATGTGGACACTCGATAAGGATTTTTATTGCCCCTTGAATGGCTCAAAAATACACTACCACTCAGATGTTGAATTATTTATGTTTGTTGAAATGGTTTATGGTTAAAAGCTGTTCCAGTTTGGGTGGGAGGAGCTTAAAATGCTTTCAGAAATGTTTTCCATTTACTTTAGTTCAGTGTCTTAACTGGAAGAGAAACCAATATTGAAAGGGGCCATGGTACTCTGATCTCGCCTACAGGTGTGCGAATTAGGTTCGAACATGGTTGGAGGTGTTCAAGTGTGCGCTGCACTGGCGCAACGCGCATTGAAATTCGTATGCGGGACTGATGTCAAGTAAACTTAAAGGAACCCTGCAACACTTTCGATAAGCGCTTTCACTCTTTCCTTCGCGTCTGGAACCACTGCGAAAGCTATAGTTATAACCAGCACGGAGCGGTACTGGGTGATTTGCTCGTCGCACCAGATATGCCTTCCATTTCTGCTTTATTTTTCTGGCTTTTTTTTTTTTTAAGTTGCCATCGAAAAGCGTTCATTGCTGCAACTGAAGGAAAACCGGCCAACAGCCGCTACATGGCCTTAGGGACGGAATTCGAGCCGTCGAAGAATGTCAAGACCGCGAAAGAGAGAAAAATCTTTTGAGCGGGTTTCCAAGTTATCTGATGAGCATAGAGCAGTAATTTTTGGCTGAGGTACTTTGCGACCCCCTAATCTAAGTACTTAACTGGGTGTGTTGGGTGACTACGTTCTGCAAGCATTTAAGATTTCAAAAAAAGTTGAAGTAAGTGTTGCAGGGTCTCTTTAAACTCTCCATCGTCATTAAGTTGTGTTATGCATGGCATAATAATCCTTTAAAGCACACTTACAATTTTTCTCTAATGTACCCAAAGAACCTGGAATGCGTTTTTGGCGCTTTCTCAGTAATTCCATTGATATGTCGAATTGGTGATGGTTTAATAACGATTAAACGCAGGCACATACATAGAATACAAATTTAATTACTTTCCAAAATAAAATCTTAAAAGTAGACAGGCCAAAAAGTGATTCTCGTGATTGTGTTGACCGTCCCTGCGTAAAGTCAAAATTACAGGGGTTGGCGCAAAGTGAACAATTCCACAAAATTCTCACAAAATCCTAGAATTAAGTGCGATTTTTTTTTATAATACATTCTACAAGTAAAAGGGAATACATAAACATTATTATAATTGTCTACCAATGCGTAAGCATGCCTGCGTCGCTTCTCTGAGTCCGAAAAGTTCAGAATCTATTATTTACAAAATTCTTCTTTCCTTTCCGCGAAAAAAAAAACAAAAACAGAAGGGCATTCAAAACGTGCGGAAATTTTGCATCTCTAAGCTTATCAGATATCTAGACACTCTTTAACGATTGGCTTACAGGCTCATCAACGCCAACTCAAGCCTTATGTGTTCAAAAAGGTGAAATTCGAGTGGTAAGTCTTTCAATTACGTCAGCAAGCATTGGGAATGACACAACCGGCATTAAACCCCTAATTGGCCGAAACAAATTTAGGTTTTAGCCGTTACCTTAATTTTCCTTACGCATCGTTTTTTTTTTTTTTGGCTTCAAGAATAACCGAGATTAAAGTAGCAATGAGTTACAATCTATTACAAATATGTAAGGAAAACTAGACGACAGACGTCCCTGCTATAGTAACTCTCACGTATTTGTCTTCGCGTTAGCTTACTGCTCCATTTGCGATCATACGTCAACTATCCCGACAACGAATTCTCTTCACTTACCTGTACAGATTTCGTATAGCAAAATCCACGATAAAAAAAAAACTGGTGCGGGAAAATCTTATAACGTGTTAGTACGATTCCCGATGTACAGTACATTCAAGCCACAATAAGATATGTAATCCTCGGGGCATAAAAAAAAACTATTTTTTAGAAATATCACACAAAATAGGTTCCAGAATGTGTTCCAGCGTTTCTTGGGCTTGACGGGAGCTGAACTTATTTTTCGCTGGCGAGGGATGCCAAAAGAAAGAGTTTCACGGTACAAAGCGGCATACATAATTCTGGGTTCCAACGTTACGCCTTGCGACTGCTTAACGAGAAATGTCAGTTGTTGTTGTTGTGTAATTACGCACTAGTATACAATGACCTTTTTTTTTTCTCTTTGGAGGGGGGGGGGGGCAAAAACTATAGAAGCTTTATAGCAAAAACCTGCAGAAATTCAGAGAATTGTCTACTAATGCGTAGCATTGTCATGCCGCTTGTTTTGAGTGGGAGTTTGAGCAATATTTTTTTTTTGTTTTTCTATATCCTGTCCGACCAATCATCTCCATTTAAGCTATTATAATTATTCGAAGTGGAACAACTTCGCGAAATCTGCATTATTGTGGAAATGCCATGCGTTGTACGTTTTGCCATCTTCCGTAATTTCTAATATTTTTTTTATTTTTGTTTTTCGAAATTTACGTTATTATAACGATTACATTTAGAACTCTCCCGAAATCTGCAGTATTGCGGAAATACAGGAGGTTACACTGTCCGCCAGCTTCCTTATTTATATATATATATATATATATATATATATATATATATATATATATATATATATATATATATATATATATATATATATATACAGAAAGAAATGCCGGCAGTCTACAACGCCAAAGAAGGCATAGGGGAAGGTTAGACTCTGGGCGCGTGTTTTTCTTTCTTTCTTTCTCACGTAATTAATAAAAAATTAATACTAACGGTAAAAAAATAGTCTAACCTTCCCCTATGCCTTCTTTGGCGTTGTAGACTGCCGGCATTTCTTTCTGTATATATATATATATATATATATATATATATATATATATATATATATATATATATATTGTTTTGCAAAATTTCGTTCGACCAATTAACTCAATTTACGCTATTATAACGATTACAGGTAAAACTTTCGCGAAATCTGCATTATTATGTAAATGCAGGATGTTACACGTTTCGTCATTGTTCGTAGTTTTCAATATTTCATTTATTTTTATTTTTCAAAATTATTTACGATATTATAGCAATTACAGATGTAACATCCGCGATACCTGCATTTTTGTGGAAATGCAGGGTGTTACACGGTCCTGGATGTGTGAGTACTCGGCAAAGAATGCTACGCATTGAAATTATTGTCCTCACGGGTACGGTTTACCTCATCTGGGGTGCGGTAATGCTCAGCAGGTTGGAACACTGTTCACGCACAGGCGTTTTCAGTGCTCCTACCTGCGAGCACCACTATCACCACATTTTCCATATCATGTCACCAGCGCCAACTTCTTCCGAACCTTCGCCAATGCGACACCCATCAGGCACATAATCTTCAGTAGAACTTCACAAATAGCATTACTTAGAGCTCCGCATTCTTCATTGCTTTGGCAAGGCGTCTTTTGTTCTGCGTTTACGGTGGTGCAGCCTTTCCGTTTACCAGGTACACTCAGCACCGTTTCCGTTCTCCATTCAGATGCGATAGCTATCGCTGTCATATCCTTTAGAATTTTGTTTGCCAGTAATGTTTTTACCTGAACTTTCGTACGAATAGCCATGTCCTCCTCACCAAATTTCCCAGTGCCCCGTATACTACGCTCTCCAAGGAAACGTCAAACGCCATAGAAATACAAAGCTGCTCCTGGTCTAACCGAAGTTGATACCGACCACCGTTTCCGCAGTTTTAACGTCAACTACTGGCTTATAGGTCGGGTTCATAGCACTGAAAGATCCTTAGATAAAAAGGGGAAGCTTTAACAAACAGTGAAGCACAAGAGTACGGATGTCTAGCCCTTATGCCTTAGTCCAGTTGACTGGCGATCGATTTACGACACCTGGTTGGTAAACATTGTTCCATAGGAATGCGAGCAGTCTGTGTAACAATCTTCGTTACTGAACAAGACGTACTTCTAGTAATGCGTACAGAACATGCGATTTATGCGATTAACAGAGTCATAACTTTGTCAAGAGAAAAACAAGTTTCAGCACCGCAGCTCGACACCCAGGCCTCAAAGAATTAACGGCCCACCGAGGTCTACCAAAATAATGCGTACAGACGAACTTTTCTCCTGCGAAGTGCTTAATGGTTTTAATGCAGGGTTATCCACTTGGGAATAACTAAAGTAACGTGCAATACAATACAAACTTGCCTCACTTTTCGGCGCAGTACGTCAACACAGAAAAAAGAAAGCGTGCTCTAAATTACGGGGTTCAACCAGGGGCCACATTTCACAGTCTCGTTTTATGGGCGCCCAGAGGGCAATAAATAACACAATTCACTTTCACGCAGCGCACACGCGGGAGTCCCGTAGGCGAGAAAATAATAATAATAAACACTCGGACGGAGCGTCACTTCGTCGTATCGAAGGCGTTGACAGCCGGTTTTCGGTGAACCTCCTTAACGCTCCCGTTAGGGTCCCTCAGGACGCTAGCCGCCAGCACAGTGTTGCCACTGGAGCCACTCATGGTGCGTTCGAGATCCTTCCTGAAGAAACGCTTGGGCACGAAGTGGCGGTGGTCTCTGAACCCGAAGAACAGGTACACGCCCTGAAGCCCCACCAGAACGATCACGATGACGTCCACCGCTAACGCGTCCACGAACGCCCCCACGAATCCCAGGAGCCACGTGGTGCCCATAATGAAGGCCAGCTTCACAAAGAGCGCCATGTGCGACCTCTCGCCACCGCCCTTGAAGTCAAAGTGGGCCGCCTGGCTCACGGTTCGGCGGATGTGAAGTACGATGTGTGCAAACAGGCATACATCCAGAATGAGCAGCACCAGCATAGGAAGCAAGAAGAATGCAACCTGGGCCCAAGGGCCGCAGATCCAGCAACCATGCAGGCCGTAGCGCGGGGACAAGGCGAAGCTTGTCGGGAGGCCCCAGTTGAGCGCGACGCAAAGCGCGACGATCGCAGATGGCGTGCCCCAGGCGGCGAAGCAATAGACTGGGAAGCCACATCCACGGCGCCCCGAGGTCATGTGCACAGCCGCGACAACGTTCTTCCAGATGTCGAAGGACAACACGCTGGTCCAGAAGAAGGTCGAGAGAAAGCCGTAGTGCAAGACTACAGCCAGGCCGGCGCAGACGGCTGCGGAGACCTTGAAGCTGTTAGCTAAGAGGAAGAGCAGTTGGCTCCAAAAGAGCGTCGCCGAAAGACAAAGGGTGCACTTGGACGAGAACGTGCGCGAACTCCTGTAAAACACGTACACGACGCCTTTGAGGAAGAGGCAAACGAGCGACAGGCTGAGACAGACGACGGTGAGGTAGTTCTGCGCACTGTACGGCCGCCAGCGGCCAGACTGGGACGTCGCATTGTCCGAATGGGCCATTGTCTCGTTGTCAGCCGTCGCGTTTGCGTAGCGATACTCGGGACTTCTGATGTAACACTTGTCGCCGTGCCAAGAAAAGCATGAACCGCGCACGACCACTGGCTTGAAGAGAGACACAAGGTTCGGGCCGAGAAAAGAGCGAAGTCGCGGCCTGTCTCGAAGCTCGGGCACGACTTCAGGCGGGGCGCACTCGAGCAGCGACAAGTCGACGCCATGACACAGTCCGCAATAAACGTTCTTGTAAACTACGTCCGACTCGTTTTTTGTGTGTCTTACAGGCGCGAAGTACGTTGCGCATTTGCGCCTGTGTTCTGCATCCGAACCTTCGGGGCACGTGTCTAGGACGTCTCTGTCATCGCACGGTCTGAGCAGCTGCTCGTCGTTATGCTCAACCACTGCGGGTATAGCATGCGTCACAGAACGTTGTGAAGCCCCTGTAGAGTTCCAAAACGTCGTGGCGTTGTTCAGGTCATAGTTACACAAGGCGCAGAACGCGTTCAAGTACGTCACGTTTCGCTCGCTAGTCACCGGTATCCCGTAGAAGGTGTCGTTGTAGATGTCGACGTTCTCGCACGCATCCCGAACCTGGTCGCGAGGCCAGCTCGGGTTACATCCCTTAACCAGGTAGACGTCCTTGTCGTAGAGTCCCTTGACGTTCAGAGTGACACAGGCAGCCGCACTCGTCCTCGAAAGCGTAGGGCCGGCTTCCCAGCAGCAGTCCCCGTAGGCTTCGCAGTTCTTGGCGCACGAGCAGGTCACCGCATACCGATCCAGCGCGCATTGGATGGGCGAGGCTGCGCAGCCGTTGAGGCCGGCGGGACAGCGGAGCAGCTGCTCGAAGCGGTCCTCCGGAACGTCTGGATGCTCATCGGGGTTCACAGTCCACGGGAGAGTGGCATTACACTCTACACCAACGGCGAGTGCTCCGGAGAGCAGCGCAGTCGTCCATGTAAGTAGTGTAACCAGCAGCTTCATCGCTTCTGGCGGCGCATGCATGGAAGACGTTCCTCGTCAGGTGACACGCCACGGCCTCATCCTCGGGCTGCCCCGTCCTGCGAGACGCGCCGCAAACGAGGCAAAGCATGAACAAAATTATATATATTCAACGGCCGTGGTCTTAACCAAAGCGTGTAAAGCATGCCAGCCCACGCCGCAGCCCTTTCTAGTACACCGCGTACATGACTCCTACGCTGGTGCAGATTCTGGGTAATCAGGCGAAGGACTTTCCCGCGCGTAATATCCCGCGTTTTTACGAGCAGAGGCAGGGTTCTCTTGTTCTCCCATTACGAGGACGTTAAGGATGCGTGCCGGCGCACGCAAAACCTCATTTGCGAAAATATGGTTCACGGAACCTGAAACAATGCGTTTGCATGATGCAAGCTAATTACTGATTCACTACGCAGGCAGCACGGCTGTCCACCCGAGCAATGCAGGGGCCGCACGTAACAATGCTTACATTATTCCACTCAAAAATATGGAGGAATTAGTATGCTAAATCGAAGAACAGCATGATAGGAAAAACACGTCCATTCACAGGGAGCTGTGTGCTCTGCCGCGATAAAAGATTTTTCCTTTTGCTGCAGTGCCAGAACTAGACGTCGTTAACTTAACATAAACATTGCGGTGCAGTCAAATTGGCGAATATATATGGGGTTAAAATTTAAACTTGCCCGCTAATTCTATTCTCCATTATTCTGCCTGAGTGCGCATTTACTACGCAAGGCACAACGCGCACCAAGGCCTTACTTTGACCATTGTACTTTTTGCGCGGTTTTTTTGTGCGCAGAAGCAAGGGAAATTAAGCTTCTGTATTATGTTCCTTTTGCCCTCAGACAAATAATGTACCACGAAAAGCTTTCAGACTAGGACTTGGTCTCCCCGCTCAAACCTCTACTCGCTGTTTCCTTCAACTTGGAATCCACAACACCCCAAAAGAGCACCTGGAAGCTGAACGCAACAGCCAACTCACCAGACTCCTCCTTTCCACCACCGACCGACGCGTCCTTCAGGCCCTCAGTTACATCGACCCCACCTGCTTCACAAACCCTTCAACGCAATCCGTCTTCAATCCAGTACCACATTACTGTATCCAAAATTCCTAACAATATGCACCCAAAATTCAACTGAGGTAGAAGAATCTCCCGGGTTAAACATCTTCGATCCAAATTCCACTTTCACCCCGATGCTCCCGATACCGACGCCGCCCTCTACCTCTCAAGCCAGGCTCATGCTCCAGTGGTTGTCAACTCACAAGGCACACTTCTCACCTTCAGCACAACACTCCTCATCAACCACAACTGCCGAAGAAATTGCCATAGCCATCGACGCTACTGCTGGCTCCGAATACCTCACAATTATCACAGATTCGCAGCAAGCCTGCCGTAGCATTCAACATGGACGCATTTCACTTTCCACCTACGCACACTCACATCAATCAATCCTCTCCTGGAGCTCTACATCGTCTGGACCCTGGCCACTCGTTCCTCGAGGGAAATAAGGCGGCTCACGCCGCTGCCCGCGACCTTCCGCACTGGGCATTTCCCTCAGGGTCAGAACTCACGTCCCAGCATTCTCCACCTCCTGCTGTTCCATCACGTTACCCCGACATCCTCCACCATTATTCCAACCTTCGCCTCACCTTGCCTCGACCTCACCCTAAACTAACCAAGGTAGGAAGCAATCATCTGGCGTCGATTACAAACACCTATTACTACGCACCCACCCCCAACTCTATTTCTCCTACCCAATATCCCCTCACCTGTCACTTCTGCCCCTGTCGTAATACTGCCTACCACATGGTGTGGGCCTGTCAAAACACCCTATCC